>NW_017971497.1:281595-419306 GCF_001883845.1 Diplodia corticola
CCCCCCCCCCCCCCCCCCACTCGTTGCCCCCGGCCGATGCGGTATACAAGGCAATCAATGCCCGTGGTGCTCGTCTAGCCGCCGCCCCGGCGCGGCACGGCGAGCGACGAGCAGATGTCTGCTCCTCTGGCGCGTGCAGCGCGCAGCAGGGGAGCAAGAAAACGGTCCAATCAACGAAAGTAAGCAGCCAGCGGCGCAACGAATGAGGGCAAAGGATGCAGGGCCATTGGGGTTGCTCTCGCTCGCCAGAGATTGATCGGGGGGTGCATATTCAGCGAGACGCACGCGCGCGTGCGTGTTGTGCGGCGCGGTCGTTTTGTTTGTGCCCAGCGTTCTGGACCAGCCCCCTCCCCCCTCCCTTCGCCGTTCCGGAATAGCGGTTAGATACCCCATATCCGGCTCTTGCACCCCTGGCTCTTTTTGTTGCCGTGTCATTCGTCCCTGACGATAGCCTCGGATGCGAGCGGCCAGCAGCCTTTGCGACTGCGTGTTGCTCGGATTCCCGGCCGCCGGCTCCTTCGCGATCCTGCATTGCCTGTGAACCACACGCCCTCCCCTTCCCCGCCAACCAACATTTTCTCACGACCCCCTCTCTCAACACAAATGGCTAAAAATAGAACATAGAACCCACCTCCTGCCGCTTCTGGGATGTGGTGGACGGAGCGAACGGCTTATACAAGCGGGAGAGAAGGTGAGCGTGAGCACGTGTAATCCAAGGCCGCCGTTCGTCCCAAGGACATGACTCGGAATCCTTCGCGCCAGGATTATTGGCCGCACGCGCACCAATTCGCTCGTCAGTCCGCTCCGGACTGGAAGGTGCTGCGCAAAGGTCACCTCACGTCTGGTCCCACCGGTAGATAGCAAAGTTCAGCTCCGTCGCCTGTGTGAGACCGCAGAGGAGGAAGAGGAACGAAAGGGAACGGATAGGGCACGGAACCGGGGCGGGAGCAGATGACCTTTCTCCTTGCGGACAACGGAGCGCGCAGGGAGCGAGCGGGAGAGAGGAATTAAAGTTGGTTGTGTTGCAGAAGGATGAAGTCAGACATAGTCCACCGGTTATGACGATGACGATGACGATGCTGCTGCCGCGCTCTCTTCTCTGCCCTCGCAGACCCGGTCGAAACGGGTGAAGATGGCGTCGGCCCACGCGCCTAAAGCGGGTGCTCATGCCAGCTTCACCTGCTCCGGCAAGGGACCAGGTCTCCTGAGGTCTTTGATTCCGTCTGGTTGGCCCGCGTCCCCGGCCCTCCCGCGCTGACGAGAGCCAGCAGAGCCTCACGGGGAGCGAGGCAGGGAAGAATGAGCCCTGTCTCGTGGACAGTCAGCGCACACGCGGACACTAATCTCGTCTCCAGTCGCTGGGCCGCGAGGGAGAGACTGCGGCCAGTCAAGTGCAAGCGAGGTGGACGCGCGGTTGGTGGGATTTCTGAGGGGGCAGGAAAGAAAGAAAAAGGAATGTCGGGCGCCAATCGCACCGCGCAGATCGAAGATCATAATTGGGGCCCTGCAAAAGAACGGGAATGGAAGCACAGTCAGCGCCAAGTGCGGTGACAGCGGAGAAAAAGTAAACACGCACCCATCGCCGTCGCCGTCGCAGGAGCGTTTGATGTAGCGAAATGCTCGTGTTTCGCTATAGCTGAATGCGCCGGTCCCGTATGTGCACGGCATACGCTTATACTGCCTTTTCGGACCCCAAAACCTCCTTGGCTTGTTCCGTCCCGCGGGCCGCTCGAAGGATCGTCCTCTTAGCCGAGTGACACAATCACATCTGAGACAGTTGCCATAGGGGCCCAACGACGAGTCGAGCGTTGATCATAACGCGTTGTAAGATGCCGATCGCGCCCAATTACATCACCCAGCTCTGTCGCAGCCATAGCGCCGTCGCACTAGCTGTGTTGGGTGCAACATCTCGAGCTTGACGTGCTGGATGTTTTGAGAGACCCGGCCGTCGCTCTGGATCGACATCAGAGCCAGGTGACCGAGAAAAGTATTGCCATTTGCCGCATCGTCTCACAAGCAGGACGCTGCAGGCCGTTCTGGCATGTGCAGCTGGGCGCTCAGGGCAGTGAAACCCCGAACCCGGTCCTCGGAACCGTGGCCCCCAGGCCCAAGCGGCTCGTGCAGTCGAGCGTCCGGCCGAGACACAAACATTGAAAGACTTCGTGAAAGAGATTAAGGCCGGCATCCGAGGCAGCGGACGACGGGCGAGGCTAATTTGGAATACTGCGCAACAGGACGGTGACGCAAGCTTACTCTGGTCAATATGGATTCAGTAAAAGGATTTATCGAAGCACGAGAGGGAAATGAAATGAAGTCATCACATTGGATCACCACTCACCTCGTCCGGCTCAACGTCGTACGATGGAATAGGGGCGGCTATCACACATGTGTCGCCGGCTCCGCCATGGCGGATCCGCGGAGGGTTTTCCTCGACTGGGACCGCAACTCAAACAACTGTCCAGCTAGCGCGCCTAGTAACACCATTAGCTGGAATCTCTACCAGTGTTCGGCGCTGGCCCACGACGTAAGCACCACCTATAGAGACTATCGGTGTTTCGAGAAGGCCCCACCCCGTTGGGTAGCGCAACCAGTCTTGGTGCTCGCTATCGTTCGATATTATTGCGCCTCTACCCGCTCAACTCCCCTATAGAGACGCCGATGTCGCCGCCCGCCTCTCAATGGCTCCAAGGCAGACTCCGAGGCCTAAGGGCAGATTCCGCGGGCTAGCCCAAGCCTTCCGTTCTTGGCGGCGGATCTTAAAAAGAGCGGTAAATGAGCGGTGCGGCTGCGCATGCTCGTCAGATGACTGGGATGACCGGGGGCTCGAAGCGCGTCGGAAAGCTAACGGTACTTGCCTGGCCGGGTTGGATTTGAACCGCCGTCCAGATAGCTCCCGGCGCCATATCAGATCCAGAAAACATGGGGCGCGCGGGCGAGACGAGCTGGATGCATGTCCGTTTACGCTATGAGGCTAAAGCCCTTGTCGCTCGCGTTCGCGTCGGGCGGCCGTCTGGAGTGTAGCGTGTCCGGCCGCGGGGCAGGGCATCTGACAGCGCGCGGCTGCAATCGTCTGCAAATCAGCCGCAGGCACGCGAAGGCGCGTAGATATTGCCTATATGTATGTACGAGTTATCGATCACGAGCACCGTGGCTAAACATAGAGCCGCTGGCGTCGGCCCTCTGGCGGCCGTTGGTCGTTGACGAAAGCAGCAGTCTGACAACAGTCGTTAGGCAGGCTTGTGAGGCGCGCGGCATGGCCCTGGAGCCACATGGGCGCACAGGACCCGAGAAACCCAGTAGAGTTTGCCAGTGGCTGAACGCATGGATGGGGAGGCGGGCAGATTGGCAGCTTGGAGGCGTCAGCCAACCGCAGCGGGTCGAGCCCGATTGCCAGCACGCCCTTTCCCGCTCGAGGCAGTGATGGACATCGGCCTGCGAACAAGCAATGTGATGATCACCCGGGATCGTCTCGCTGGGTCGAAGCCACTCGAGCGGAGGGATGCCCCGGCCAGCAATGTGCAACCGCCATTCGCAGCTCGCGTGCGGGCCTGCAAGATTGACGATGCTGCTGCTGCTACTGCTCAGCGACCTCTCTTGCGTGCAGCATCACCGCCTGATCGGCGACTCTGCAAGACCCTGCCCATCATGGCCCCCTTTTTCCGCCGCTGCCCTCGGGACCGAGTCTGGCCTCGAGCGAGTCGTGCCCCTTCCCCCCCGCCGTTGATGCCGCCGTTCGCTCGGCCAACGGTCCTCGTTGCATACGTGTCGCTGTCGGTCGCGTGGAAGCTGTCCGGGTCGACGGCGCAGCTGAGTGAGTGGCAGTGGTCGGGAAGCGATCCCTGCGAGCGATCCACGCCGGCCCCTGCTTGCCAATGGCGGAGATGGGCTCGAAGCGGTAACGCTGCGATCAGTTGACGGCGGTCGAGCCCCCCCTTTCGCCGCGCAGAGGCCAGTGCAGGTCGCGCTCAAGGAATTTTCCAGGCAAAAGCGGCCAACGCTAGCGGTAGGCTGGACCTAGCCGAATCCTTCGCGCAAGCGACGCTGCGGAGGTACGGGACATGCCGGGGGTGCTGGAGACAGGTCGCGGGCAACTGCCGGCTGGTGAGACGGGTGGTGAGGGAGCGTAGCCAGGACGTGACGAAGGCGCCGCGAAGAAACAGCCGCAGCGGGTGGCTCGCGGGCGAGCGGCATGGGTGGTGTTTTTGACCCCTTGCTAGGACCGAAGGGGCCAAGCTGTCGCTTTGGGCAAACGGCCGAAATGAACGTGCAGCATGCAGCGTGCTCGCGACATGCAAAGGCGAGGGGCACAGTCGACTCATCATCAACGGGGCTATTTTTACTGTCCAGAGTGCGTCGGGCGCGAGCGCGAGCCCTGGCCGATAGGCGAAGCGAGCGAGCGCAGCACGCGTCACGCGAGGCAGCGAGGCAGCGTCGACGGTTGGCCGTCATCGATGCGGGAACGCACGTCATGCCCGCCTGTGCTGGGCGATGGCTGCGTGGAGGGCCTGCCATTCCCACCGCGCCGGAGTCGCGTGGCCGCCATGGTGAGCTCAGCGCGGGGGAGGCAGCGTGTCCTGCACTTGGCGGAGCCCGGATGCGCGGGTGCGCGGGTCTGGCTGGGTGTTCGCTCCGGCCTGGGGGTGATCATGGGCGCCAGAGCGGCGGCGGGAAACGCCATGCAGGCGCATTGATGAGGGAAGGCCAGCGATCCGGGCGCAGTGCATAGCGTCGGCCGCCCCGAGGGCGCGCTCGCATCGCCGCAGGGATTTGTGCACAGCGTCCAGAGCGCGCGCGCGCAGTCCAGGCCACAGCCGCCCGCCAGGCTCGCAGACGCAGAAATCTTCAAGCATCGTACGATGCTGCTCCGCGCAGCGGCACGCGGGGTAGTGGCCTGGGGCTTGGGGGCCGCCGGGCACTTGACTGCGCGTGTCAGGAGCGTGGAAGTTGCCGGCCGTCGCCGCGCAGCGCGCGCTCTCTGTAACGCGAAAGCGAAGCTGCGTTGTTCAGATCGGGCGGATCGCTTATGCGGCCGCCTGGTTGGCCATGCGCATCCGGGATGTGCATCCTGAGCGGCGAGGGCACAGGGTGCAGCGCGGGCACGAAGGGACGGCCGCTGGAGTTGCTGCGCTGATGATGCGGCTCTGCCAGGCTGCCCGGCCTGGCGGTGGGCAGAAGTGGTGGTGACGGGTGGCCGATCATGGCTGGCGGGCAGGCGCCGATGCAGCGCCCGCGGCACTGGCTCGCGGTCGCGGCTGCGATCGCCTGCGTGTGGAGAGCCCCCATGCCGCCGTGTGCTGCTCCTCGAGCTTCTCGCGCGCGTAAACCGGGACGGCGGGCCAGGGCCTCTACGCAGGCCGCACGCGGCGCCGCACGGCGCAGCAGCCAGCAGCCAGCAGCCAGCAGCTTCGCGGCTTCGCAGCGCCGCAGCGCTCACGGCGCTGTCTCGCACGCTGCTCTGCACCCACGTGGGCGGGCTTGGATGCCTGCCGCTGCTCAGCGCGCTAGGCTGCCCGCGGTGCTTGGATCGGCGGCGTTCTCCGCCGCGCTTGCTTTTCTCCGCCGGGCCAGGCGCACCAGGAATAGCAGAGCGTGGGCGGGTCTGACACGGTCTTAGACCACGGTCATCAGGCCTCGCAGCGCGCCGAGCGGAGATCCGAATGGGGAAGACGTCTTTATTGCCAGCGCGGCCAAGGCCGTCGCGTCGTATTCGGCTAGCCCGCGCGAGCTGCTGGCCTGCTTGGTCAGTGATTACTCGCTGCCGCTGAAGAGGCGCCTCCTGCGTTTCAGCATCAGGGGCGACAAAAAGGCTTTGTCTGAGGGCGGTGGTGCAGCGGTCCCGATCAAAAACAAGGTGCCGCCGGCGCGCCGGGACTGATTTGAAGCTAGAGCCGCACGTTCCCCCGCCGCCCTTGTTTCGCCGGCGCCAAATGGTCGACATGTCTCTCGGTGCATTCCCAGCGCGGCTGGCAGAGGCGCAACCGGGCCGGTGCCCAGGCGGTCGTCCCGCGCCCACAGTCCAGCCGCGGCGCCGCCAGCTGGGCAGCTGGGCAGCCCCGGGTCCAGGCAGAAGCATGTCATCCAGCGCGGCGGCGGCAGGGTCCAGGGCGTCCAGGGCGGGGAGCGCGCAAAGCCCCCGGCAGTTGCGCACCACTGCTCATGCCCGCGTGAAGGAAAAGGCGCGATCTGGCTTAATCTCACTGCTTGCTTCTGCCGCTCGCTTGCCCGGCCTGCGTCCGCCAGCGCGCGCAGCTAAGCTTAGCCCGCCCGGCCTGAACCTTCTCCCGCGCGGGCTCACCTGAATCCATCGCCAATTGCGTCCGATCCAGATTCACCCAGAGCACGGACGGATCCTCTCGCCTGGTGAGGCCCGGGCGACGGCGTCAGGGCCCCTAGCAGCCAGTCAGCCACGCGAACCACCATACCCTGACGCTCCTGGCCCGGCGTACATATACGTGACGGCGCACCTCCACTCACAACAAAGCCGCAGCCGCGAGTGACCTCAGCCTCGACAAGCCATACCGCGCCGCACGCCCCAGGCACGCCCTCACAGCGCAACAAAGCAGCTTTCCCAAGCCCCACCACGCGCCAGCCTCCTCCTCCGCGCCCTCTGTCTCTCTCCATCCCAGGCACCGGGACGCGCCTCCTCTGTTTACCAGAAACCAGATCTTGCACAGCTCCGTGCGACCCCCCTCGTCGCACCGCGTCTGCGCAACCAAGAACCCGGGCTCGTCCAAGTTTGGGAGCACCCGTGGCACTTCGCCTGACTCCATCGCCCATTGTGCGCCAGCTCTCCCGCGCTGCCTAATCGTCCTCGCTGGGGCAGCCTGAGACTTTCTAGAAGTCTTTTGGATTGGCCTGCAGACCTCGGTGCTATTCCTCCGACCACGCCGCAGGGATCTCCACAGCGGGATTCGCACACTTCTCGCTTCTCGCACAGCCGGCCGTCCTTGGGCGTGACAGCCGTCCGTTTCTGGCATCGCGAACCTCTTTAACCGCCTCTGCCTCGCCTAAGTCCAAGCGCGCGGCGTCTCGGGCTCCTCACCACCACACACCCACACAACCCCCAGACTCTTCCAGTCGCGCCGTCTCCTACGCGCGCAGCAGTAGCCCTCGCTGGATTACTCAAGGACACACAGTGGTCAGTCTTGGCCGGGCGCAGGCGTGAGAACTCCGCCGCAGACCAGCACTCTGTATTCACTCCCCTCTCCCCCCCTCTCCTCCAACGATCGGCCAGTCGGCCAGGGACACCTGAAATCCTTCAACGTGGCTGCCGCCGTCGCTCTCCCGACCCATATGCATCCTGGGCCGGATTCTATGGGTGCACCATCGAGCTTGACTGCTCGCCGGCCTAACGCTTCATCTCTGCCTAACTTTGAGCTCCCTCCTCCTCCGCTCTCGAACATCCAGAAATTCCCCACTTTCTCATCCAACAACTCGCAGTCTCCCGCGACAGGCAACATAGGCAATCTTCTGACGCCGCCTAGCAATCTGTCTGACGGTATGAGCTCCCACGCGCAGTCGTCGCAAAACATGTCCTACAACCCGAACGGCTACGTTTGGTCGCCGCCTCCCCAAGGCTCCACGCCATATGGTTTCCAGACGCAAGCTCCTTCGACGTCACAGTCATACGCCACTCCTCGAGGTCAGTAGAGAACAAAGCGTCAAAGGAATCCATTATCCGCACCGCGATCGGCTAACAAGGATAGCAGGCTTGCCTCCGCCCCCGTACGAACTCAACCATCTTCCACCTTTCCCTTCTTCAGGATCCATGTCCGCCCCTTCATCCTTGCCGACCATGTCAGGCCCGCAGAGCTCCATGTCCAGCATGATGAACTCGCAAAACCCGGTTTCCTCTTCGGCGCCGCACCAGTCTCCCATCCACTCTCACCAGGACTCGTATTCGTCAAGGCTGCCACCCACACCCACTTACCACTACAACTCTCAGCACTCTACCACCCCGCAACAGTCGAACTTCCCCTATTCTACCGGACCTTCTCCAACCCAGCCTAGCCCTCTGAGCGCGGGCGCTGGCATGCACAGGATGTCTCCTGCCCATAGCTCCGCCCAGGTCCCTTCGATGCAGTCTGGACCCGCGCACTCGCCTCTTCCGTACCAACGGCCGTACCAGAGCTACCCGCTTCCTGGACCGGTGCTTTCCAACGTCAACAACCCGAACGGTCAGCTCGCGTTGGTCGGTGGCATGCACCATGGTGGCATGATGCCCGGATTCCCTAACAGTGGACACGCTGCGAGTATGGGCCACATGTACGGTCAACCACATCCCGGAGCCCACCAGGCACCGCCGAACGACCGCCCCTTCAAGTGCGACCAGTGCCCGCAGAGCTTCAACCGGAATCACGACTTGAAGCGTCACAAGCGGATCCATTTGGCGGTGAAGCCGTTCCCGTGCGGTCACTGCGACAAGAGTTTCTCGCGCAAAGACGCGCTTAAGGTAAGATACGCCACAGTTTAGCGCCTAATAAGCTCCGTGACTAGATCAAATCGCTAATTGCTTTACAGAGGCACATCCTTGTCAAGGGCTGTGGAAAGGCCGCAGCAGCAGCAGAAGCCGACAAGCACGACGGATCCGTTTCGCCAAAAGGCTCGATGATCAGCGAGTCAAGCGAGCACAAGCCTGTTCTTTCGGGCCACTAATGAGGCGTTTTTCGATACCTCGCATACTCCTTGGACACGATACCCCTTTATCTCCAGTCTCGACTCTACGTTGTACTATTCGCCTTCTGGTTCTCTGCTGCTGTACCAAATCCACATATATCGATGTTTTGAAGACCGCGGTGAACTGTCCGAGCACGCCACCTTCAGCATCCCGAAACTTCGATTCTTCTTCGCTGTCGATATTATGGACTCGATGGAGCCGATCGCAGCAAAACTTTGCGCCACCGCATCGTCTTCTTTTCCTGTTGGATATTCTTTGCTCAATTCTTTTTTTTTCCAGACTTTGATATTTACTTCAGTCGCTTCTGTTTGATATACATTGTCGCTCTCCAAAGCTAGGATACCTCTTATTTTTTTCTGCTTGTCATGCTAGGATTTCTCTTCGAAGCTTCCTATTTTTCAGGGCCTTTCTTCGATCAGGGGTTCGGTTTCTCTACGGCACCATGGCAGCGACACGGAATGGGTACACGGCACTTTCCTATCTGAGTTTCGGAGCATTTCAGAGTTTGGCGGGTGGTATGGAGTAACAAGCGGGATTTTCTCTCTTTGTTAGGCATGTCTATACGGTGTGGGATGATCAAAACCCGGCGCGTGTGTTATTTGGGCTGGGCGCCGCGTCCCCGGGCTGTGTTTGGGAGTCAAAAGTATCACATTACGATATCAAGATACCGTTACAGCATCATATGAAATTATGGATCACAATCCTTCAACATCTTCATGTAGCGCCGAAGACACGGGCCGTGACACGTCGGGTGGGCGTCCGGGCAGATAATGGATCTGGTACTAGGTTGGCGTCGCCACAACCACCCACTCGGCCTAGGACAACTGGAGCGCACATCCGTGCTTGTCTGGTAGGTATGTAGCTTCCGCCTTTTTGGAAAAATCTGCAAGCTATAGTCTCAACTGCTCATGCACGAAGAACAACTTCCCACAGACCACGGATGGGTCGAGGCCTGACGAGCTATGAGCAGGGGTGGGTGTTTGGGTGGAGGCGGGCCTTCTACCGCGCGGCGAGCGGTCTGGCCCCCAGCCTGGCCCGAACCAGGCCGTTCCCCAATGCAAGCTAGCAGCGAGCTTCCAGCCCACCCCAGGCACGGCAAAAAGGAAAGAAAAAGAAAGCAGAAAAGGAGGATTAGGACAAAGCACCCTTGAAGGCATAAGCCAAGGACTTCAATGCGCTGATGCAAAAGTCAGTCTCTTTGGACACGAGACGGGGCGGGAGACAAAGCAAAGCCCGACACCTTCCGAAAAGAGATGGAACCGCATCTAGATCTTCGAGGCAGCTGGCTGGAGTGAAGCGGGCTGGGCAGGCGCGCTGTTCGCCGGGTCGCGAGAGACCCTCGGACAAGGGTGGCACAGCAATTACAAAACGTCGAAGACAATGGGATGGGAGGGCCCCGCGCGGAGCGTGTTGTTCCCCGATGATATCAGAGCGAGACATGGTAATATTACATGCTGCTGCCCTCCTCCCGCGGCCTGTTCACCACTGTTCGTTTCTTTTCCTGTCTTGGACAGGGTGATGTGTTCTGGGTGGGAGCAAGCCACACGCCGGAGCTGGTTTCCTTTTGTGCCGGGCGGGCGAGGCTGAATGGCTGGCAGTGGGCGTGACTGCGCGGGGATCGATTCTGCGTGTTCCCGGCGCAGCTGGGCGATTGAGCTTGGGCGGCGGTGGTGTCTAATAATACCTGCGTCTTTTTGCTGAACACAAGCACACATTCCGGGCTTCGGCACAATGCCGAATGCGCGGGTTGACTGGCGACTGCAGGTCGCGCGAGCGCGCTCAGCATTCTTGCAGAGCCTTGACTGAGGCGACACGGGAAACTCCCGCTGAGCATGCGCCTGGCTAGTGGCGATCAAGGGATATGGTTGGCGGGCAAGGGCGAGCTAGTGAACGGGGAGCTGGCGGGAGGTTGAGGAGCATTTGTCAGAATGACACACGTCGCGTGGGCGGGGAGCTGGTCGTGATGCAGCAATTCGGTGCGCGAAGGCAAATGGTGTTGGAGGGCTCTCAGCGAGGTCAGATGGACGGATGTGCCGCAGGGTGCAGGGCGTGGTGCGACAGGAGCGATCTCGGTCAAGCTCGGATCGACGGGCGCGCGATGACGCCTGCCCGCAGCGGCTTCCCGTCTCCACACAACGCCCGACGTGCGATCCCAACCTGTTCGAGGACGAACCCCTAACATGAGCCATCACGCTCGCCGTCTCCTGGCATGGATGCGCTGGCCACGACCTGGCTGGCGGGCTTCGAGAGCCGTTCGTAACTCGCCGTAGTGGCTGCTAAAATGAAATGAGCCCTCACGCGGTTCGTGAAGAAGTGGTGATTTCTACGCTGATTGCCGTTGCGCGCGCGCGAAGGTTTCCACAGAGCCCAGCGACGACAACAACGGCGAGTGGTCCGTCGCCGCCGCGCTCGCAGTCCACTCTTTGCAACGTCGTCGGCGCGCATTCTTTCGCGGCGTGGCCATAGCAACGGTTCGATATCCACACACAAACAGCCCTCTCTGTGCAAGCTCATTCTTTTCGCACCCTCGCCGAGTCGCGTTGTCTTGGGCGAACACCTCAATTTCTCGCTCGACTCGGTGCGTGGCCTGGCGCCTTCCCCGCTGCCCTCTCCGCCTGCGTCGCCGCCTCAAGTCGGGAAGGAGCCACCGTGCACCGCTACAGGCTTGCGCCTCCGACTCTGGGGACCATCCGCGCACACCACTTCTCGCCGTCCCGCTCTTCTCCAACACCTTCATCTCTTCCGGCCCAGCAAGTCCTTGGATCTCCATTTCGCTAGAGCTTGGCTTGTTTGCCGAGCCGTCCGCTCCTTTGCCGTGCGCTGTGCTCATCCATTGGCCTTTCTCCAGTCCTTCAAGCATCACTTCTTCCCTGGTCCGGCGCCCATCTCCCACACTCCATCGGTCGGGCACACGCTCCTTCCCCAACCCGACCGGCTTCTTCTCCAAGTGCCGCTTTCCGTCGTAACACCCGCCTTTCTTTCGTAGGTCCTTCCCGCCACCGCTTGCTCTCTCAAGCCAGCGCAGCGACTCTCCGCCTTGTTGATACCGACTACGACAAGGCCCGCACAGCCACCCGGAGCTCAGCTTCAGATGCTGAGCAGCTTCGAGAGATCTGGCTCCATGGATCGCCACGGTCGCTCCCCGCGTCACAATCCCCAAAAGTCACGGAAGCCACTGACAGACGCAACCGCGCGAGCCAACGCGTCAACCCCGCCGTCGCGTAACAGCAAAGTCGCGACCCAGCATGGCTATGCCCAACAGCACCTCCCCCACAACGAGTCCATGCTGACCGAGGGTAATACTCTGACCGTCCACCACCCCGGCACCGTGGTCGAGAATAAACACCTATCCAATGTCAGCAGAGGCGATGGTAGGGCAGTCAATCGGGATTCGGCTATCTCGACTGCTTCAACCCACACGAGCAGCAGCGGTCGCCGCAAGTCCCACATTGGACCATGGCAGCTTGGCAAGACCATCGGCGAGGGAGGATGTTCGCGCGTCCGGGCAGTCAGGCACTGCGTTACGGGCCAGCTCGGTGCCGCAAAGATTATCTCTAAGAAGACCGCGGACAAGGTCAAGGCCCAGAGCTTGCTGAACCTATACAAGTCTGCCGAGACCGATCCGAAGCTTGCTGCGCACATGAAGGCCATGCCATTTGGCCTGGAGCGCGAGATTGTGATCATGAAGCTACTGAACCACTCAAACATCGTCAAGCTATTCGACGTTTGGGAGAACCGTAGCGAGCTGTAAGTCTTCACTTGTCCCGACAGAGTCCTTCAGTCCTGACAGTGTCCAGGTACCTTATCATGGAGTACGTCGAAGGTGGAGAGCTCTTCGGATACATTGATGAGAATGTTGGCCTTCCTGAGATGGAGACAGTCTACATCTTTCGCCAGATTGTCGCTGCCTTGCTCTACTGCCACCGCATCAAGATACACCACCGTGATTTGAAGCCGGAGAACATTCTCATTGACGCCGAGAATCTGGCAATCAAGCTCGTTGACTTTGGCATGGCCGCCCTACAGCCGGAAGGAAGGTGGCTCAGCACGCCATGCGGAAGCCCTCACTACGCGGCACCGGAAGTCATCCGCTACAAGCAGTATGACGGTGGACAGGCGGATGTTTGGAGTTGCGGTGTCATACTCTATGTTATGCTCACCGGCCAGCCTCCCTTCACCTACAACGATCGCCAGGACTTGACACACCTCTTCAAGATCATTGCGCAGGCCAAGTATGCTATGCCAGATGACCTGAGCGAGGAGGCTCAGGACTTGATCAGCAAAATCCTCGTGCCCGATCCCCGCCGGCGCATCAACATTGAAGGCGTCTGGAAGCACCCTTTCCTTCACAAATACGATGCAGAATTTGGCTTCGATGAAGAGACGGATAAGGACATCTGGAACGGTCCTAAGCCTCGCATTAGCCATTGGGATCTTCGCCACCAAGGAGATCTTGATAAGGAGACGCTGCGGAACATGCGCTGCCTTTGGCACAGCGAGTCGGAAGAGACCATCTTGAGAAAATTGTTGAACAACGAGGCTAACCAGGAGAAATTCTTCTACAACTCTCTGCAGAAGTATAAGGATCAGCAACTGGAACACTGGCCTGGGGAGCCTGACATTGCTTACTCCGCGAGCGACTACCACCATCTCGCCCGGCCCAGCCAGTCGCCTCCCGTCCCGCATAGCCGTACCAAGTCTCAGTTCTCGATCCTCAACGATGAGCACTTACAAGCGGCATACAGTTTCCAGCAGCCTCCCCCGTCTGAAAAGAGTTATGATCCTTTCCGTTCGTCTCGGGAACCTTCGCTGGCGAACAAGGGAAATTACATGAACGTGACCGTCCACCGTGGCGGTACGGTCGCGAGTGGAAGTCCGAGTGGACACCGCAACCGCAGATCGTCTGCGGCTTTGAGCAGCAGTCATGGGCGCGGTAGCTCACTACGGGTTGACACCTTGAAGAAATCCGGCTGGCGCCACTCCGGCCTCCCGAGCATTGACTCACGTGGCAGCTCCCGGAGGGGGTCCGTCGTTTCTCCTGCTGCGCGTCACAGAAGGTCTCTTTCCAGGTCTTCGACGAACAGCTCGGGCTGGGCAAGCTCACCGCCTATAGTTGTGAGACCGAGCAGCTCGCACAAGCGCGGTGTTAGTTTCGCGCACCTTCACAAGAGTTCCACAGGAAGCCGTCTTACTGTTACGGAGGCTACCTCGGCGCAGGGCACACCTGAGCAATGCAAACACCTGCAGGATGACACTGCGGAAAAGCTACAGCAGGAACTCGTCCCGGATCTACCCAGCACACCTGCTTCAGCATCCACCTCTCCTGCACCTCCCGCAGCTGTTCTGAAGAACGCTAAGCCTCGCCTCAAGGTCAAACATCCAGAAACTCCCGGTCGCGCCATCGATGGTGAAGTCCGGAAGGCAAGTGTAGAGCTCGAGAAGGCTCTTGATGAAGCTTTCAACCGTGCTTCTGTTAGCTCCAGCGTTCGAACATCGTCTGAAAGACCGACACCTTACGAGTATGAGACACCACCGTCGTCTGTTTCCTACAGGGGCTCTGGTGCTTCGGCCTACGCGGCAGACGCGCAGGCCTTGAGGCAGACTGATACACAGCGTCCGCTCCCCCCACTTCCGGCGGAGGCCAACCACGACTCACCCAACACCTATCTCGCCCGTGAGTTGGCTGAAACCCGTGAACGCCTTGCAGCGCGCTTTGCGTTGGAGGGTGGCGAGCACACTGCCAACTACAACGAAGTCCTCCAATCTCTTGACCGTCTATTGCACCCGTCGCGTCCTACTTCAGCTGATGCGAACCAACGTTCAGTTTCTGCACCCCAGCAGTCGCCACAGCATCCTCGTCCCCTGCCAATCATCTCAGAGGAGGGCAAGAACACTCCTGATGCAAGCTCACATGTTGGAACTCCTAACTGGCGCACCTCGGCTCGTGCTGCTACAGATCCTGTCACTCAGGCACACGAGAGGTATTACGGGGACCAGACTATCCGGGTTGTAGATGCTAGTTCTCCTGCTGCTACTGGCCCGCTCATCCAGCCTCTCAATATCCGGAAGAAGAGTAGTGCCAGCACACTCGCTCAGCTTGCTGCGTTGGGTACACCGACCCCTACGCGCTCGTATCACCTTGACTCATTGAGCCCGGCCACGCCTACTTCCGTCCATCAGTCGGGTCACAAGCCCAACCTTACTATCGAAATCGATCAGGCTCCTCCCTCGTTGGACCACCGCGATTCTTTGGATGCCGCGACGCAGACGACTCCATTGCAGACTTTGGTCTCGGCTTCCAGCCCCAGCACCGCAGCCAAGGATGAGAAGATTACCAAGAAGCGCAGCTGGTTCAAGCGTCGGATCAGTGAAAGAGACTCGCCCGAGCAGCTACATCCGCAGCAGCCTGGTGATTGCGCCCGCCGACCTAGGATCCCGGATGCGTGGCAGGGCCTGGACGACCGTTTGGACAGACCGAAGCCGCGCGCTGTTTCATCGCACCCCAAACAGGATCGGAATGCCTCACATGGTAGTGCGAGCTCGAACAGCGAGTTCCCCCTGCGCGACTCCGAGAAGGAGAAGATCGACAAGCTTGCTGGCCTGAGGAAAAATCTGGCGTCTTTGTTCGGCAAGAAGATACCAGAGAAAAAGGGCCGCGGTTCCTTGATGTTGAGTGAGTGTTGTCTCGCCTTCTCTTGTATGTACAAGAAAAGAATACGCATCACTAACGAATTGATCTATCAGTGCCTTCCAACTACTCCGCAAGCTCGCTTCCGTCTTCTGCTTTCTCGTTCGGTGACGATTTTGAGCCCTCCGCCCCACGCTATACCGAAGGTCAGAACTGGCTTTCTCGCTTCTTGCACATCAAGCCCGCGACCAAAATCATCGTCTTCAAGGTCGGTCGTGGCCGTGTCCGCCAGGAAATCGTCCGCCTTCTACGCGATTGGAAGCGTTTTGGTGTGCGGGATGTCAAGTTTGACCGCGCCACGAACATCATTCAGGCCCGTGTTGACAAGACCAACCGTGAGTTGCACCTTCCAGCCAAGGCACCCGCAAAAATCAAGAGATACTACGACATGTTTGCCAACACCGCCATTTGTGCTAATTCAGGGATTCCCCACCCAGAACTCCAGATGAAGCCTGTCGCTTTTAGCGCCGAGCTTTTCACGGTTCTTCAGCAAGGCCGCCGCGCGCAACTTTGCGTCGGTCGCTTCACCCAGACTCGTGGTGCTGCCAGCAGCTTTCGCAAGGTTGTCGATATCCTTGAAGATGTCCTCAAGGGCAAGGGCATGGTCATCGAAGATGAAGCCCGTGCTCGCGATGTGGCCGCTGTATTGGGTTATTAGTGTTGCCTCATGACCCTCGCACGCGGACTTGGAGACTATTGTTGGTCACCATTGGTACATGCTGGGCAGCAAATTCCTTCCATCTCCTTTATTATTGGACTATGGTGGTATTGATAATCCGGTATTGGCCCCGCATTGCTGATTGGATGAGTATCTAAATGTTGGTTTTGTTTTGATGCGAGACTTGGTGGTTGATGGACGAAAGACTTCACCGGAAGGCAAACCGAGGATCAGAGCGCGACACAGTTCTTCCCGCTACTAGTTTTCCAGTTCATTGGACGGAGAAGACCCGACTGTTGGGACACGGGTCGCGTTGTCCACCAAATCGCCTTGGCACGTTGGTGGCATTCCTCACTGTCGCCAAGCTCGAAGTTGATCGAGACGCAGCTCATCCATTCTGGACACCTATCGCCCCCCGGAGAATCAACTACCAAAGCTCAACCTCCCCTTTTTGGAGCTTCGGAAATCCGCGTTCTCGCTTTTGCTTCACTCCGACCGTACTAATAATTCCCTTACGTTCGCTCGCTTAATTCCCAGCATTCTCGGCGGCGGCATTCTGCTTTCTGACCTCACTTTTACGGCTGTTCGTTCGATGATACCAGCAAAGACTCAAGTGCCAAAAATTCCGAAAAAAGTTTGCAAAAGTCAAGGACTAGATCATGGAAGACATGCATGATGGCGATTACCCGCGCCTGGGCTGTTCGTCTTGTTTGGAGTTTTTGGCCATTCGACCAGCAGAAGAGGTTACACTACTCGTTGCCTCATCTTCTGGTAGCCTTTCAATTTTGTTTTCCTGAAGAGTTCAAATTCTCCCATTCGGTTTCATCCCTGCATCCTGGCGTCACGTCAGCCTAATTATACCACACACTTTTCTTCATTTCATTTGGTCAGGCGGATAGTCCAGGGAGAGCATGACATGCGTTCCAGTTTCTTTTTTTTTTTTTTTGATAAAACATGGGGATTGCTTTTCGTTCCCATGCATCTGGTAGCATTGAGAAAGGGGAAACAAAAAATAAGGTTGAAGGTGCAAGGGGATGATGGACAGTGGCTTTCTCGATGTCAATGCTGCATGATGATGGATATGAGGTTGGTGGATGATGGGTTGGTCTGCTTTGAAGGCCATTGGGGTTGTATGACAAGAAACAAAAGGGGTTTTCTGTAGATACAAAATAAGGTAATGAACAGTCGATTTCTATCTTGAAGCACTTGGTGATGTAACAAAGAAGTCTCTCATAGTGCCCATCGGATGTGTAATTGGACTCGCCGTATCTTCTCCCTCTTGAGAGCCTGTGGTCCGTAAGATGCACGCCCATGCTCGACTAGGGTCGCTTGCCCCATCTATATCTCTCCGGTTCCTATCGTGATTCTCTGTACATGCGTTATTATGTGACCATTTCTCATCATAGCTCCAGTAGGGAACATCATGCTAAGTAGAAATACCATGCAAAAAGTCTGCGCATCATATGTCGGCCGATCGTACAGGAGAGAAGACGCGTCGCCCATTTCCGCTTGCCCCCGTTTTACCTTCTCATGTAAGCTTATACCTATTGACTTGGTTTTTTTTTTCCTTTTGGACTTTCACGCCCATGTTTACGGGGGGTTGAGCATGCACTTCTCTTCATCAGGGCCTGATCACAGGATCGACCCCTTGGCGCGATGCCGCTGCAGGCGCGACGTTTGCCTGCATGCATGCATGTGTGCATGCATACCCGCACAACTGTTTCGGGTGAGAAGGCCTGGTGCAACATCGGACGACGATCGGATAACGATAGGCGGCGGCGGTTTTCATGGGGAAAGTGATATGAGGCAATTGCCGTCGCCGTTGCGATGCGTCGACTTGAGGGAAGAGATGGATGGATGATGTGCTGTAATGCGCGCACATATAAATGAAGTTCTGCATACAGAGAAGGGACAGTCTTGCTTTTTTCTTTTCTACTGCCCGAAGTCGCCGCTTGTTGTCTCGTAGTGCTTTTATAGTTGATGGTATAGAAAAAAAAACGGGTACGGTAACTATCATACACATATAGTACATTCATCGAACGAGGTAGAGAAACAAGGGATAACCGTCCTCGATCCAGACATCGCAGCCGAAGAAAATTGGGGCGCGAGATATACGTACGAATATATGTATGTACATACATACATGCATACAACGACATCGTTCCCGCGTACGCGCTTGTGATTACGATAGGCCGGGTCGCGATATGACGATGGCGGGAGGAATAAGCAGTGGAGCAAGGACGAGGGGTAGGCGCCAACCACACGTCGTACGGGCTACCGCACTATAGCCTAAAGTAACGGGGGCAGGGCGGACGGGTGCGAAAATGGATAGCCGCATGCATGCATGCATGCAGGCAGGATGAGTGGTGGGAAAGAGGAAGGGCGGGAAGTACGGATACGCCAAGGATGGTGAGTCGATGTATTCCACTGCCGTCACTTTCGAGGAGCTGGCGGTGCTGCGGGCAGGAGAAGGTGATGACACGCGCAGGTCTTAAATGCGAGGGTTGATTCAGATGCGTCGTGGGATGGGAAGGATATGTCGCGCGCGCTCTGTTTGGCCTGCAGTCCACAACCTCGCGTCGTGCAAGGTGGAAGAGGGGGGTGGGAGGAGGGTCCGCTGTGCGACCGCTTTGCCGAAATCATCTTCTGTCGCGGACGTCACCATCTCTGGTCTCGCTGGCCCGCTTTGCCGAGTAGAACCAACCCCAGGGTGAGACTAGGTTGTGAGAGGCGAGAGACGGGAGACTCCGTTGCCTGCTTGCTGGGACCGCCTGAACGTCGTGTTGCGGCGATCTCCAGTCCATGAAGAGAAGTGAGACAAATCGGTGGCAACAATGCAGTACTCTCATTATGCTTGTACCTTGCCAAAGATCCAGCATGCAAGTGCTTGGGGGTATTCCGCTTTACTACTACTCCTAAGGACGAGGTGCATCTCAGAGAAACATGATCCTTTGCCTTTCGAGCTCTTACTGGACCAAGAGATATCAAAAATGTCGTTCAGAACAACCTCCCTCCCCCCGTAAACGCCGTCGCTTTTTCGATGCTGACCTGATTGTAATAAACCTGCGCCGCCCAAAACAATAAAACAACTCCTCTCGGTGCATCTTCCAGATTGGTTGACAAAGAGCACCATCGCGATTATTCTCACAACTTCCCACATCTGCTCTAATCATCCCCACTCAGTCCCAAGAAGTCAGTTCCGAACCAATAGTCCAACCACGCCCACACCTTCCAGTACATGCTCGCAATCTCCCAGTCGAAAGTGCCGTCGTCCTTGCGCGGCACCTCGTTGCCGATGACCTCGGTGTTGCCGCCAACGAACAGCCTGATCAGCGGCAGCGAGCCCAGCAGCTGCTGCCACTTGTTACCCACAGGCAGCAGCGCCTGTTCCGCCGGAAGAAGCACGGCGCGCTTCGCGCCGCGTATACGCAGCGGCGGTGGAGCGGCGGGTGGGACGTCGGCTGGGGCGGCACCGGGCGTCTGGGCGTTGAGCGCGGCGGTCGCGGTCGAGGAGAAGGATGTCTGCGGCGTGGCGGCGGCGGCAGCGGCGGGCGCAGACTGCGTCGTGCGGGCGGAGGGGCGTCTCCGAAGATTGGAGGGGAAGGAACCGGTGACGGTGGCGGAGGACGCGGTGTCGGAGGAACGCGAGGGGCTCAAGCCGGCGCCACCGCCGGCGCGTATGGTCGAGGAGGTGTTGCTGGGGCTCATCTCGACGTTGCCTCCGTCCGTGAAGCCGGCATGCGAGGCCGGAATGGCGATATCGCGCGCGGGGCCGGTGCCGCGGTAGAGCTCGGCGTAGACGGCGTGGCCGTGTATGACGTGTGGGGAGCAGTGGCAGGCCCGGTCGGCGGCCTCGGGGGAGTCGAATGTCACCTTGATCCAGTGGTTGCCGCCGCAGTATGTGTTCTTCTTGCGGAGCGCAGCGGCGGACAGGTTGCGCACTGCGGCCGTGCGAGTGATGCTCAACGATATGTTGTACCTGGACGAGGGCGGATGCCGGTCGTAGTCCTCGTACACGACGCCCTCCGCGATGCGCTCGTAGAATTCGATGGCCGCCCATTGTGTCTCGCTGCTGAACCCGTACAGCATCACCTCGGTCGGCTCCTTCGCGACCGAGGCCTGGGTAGCGGGGAGCGCGGGTGTGCTGGAGGTCCCTTGCGACGGTTGCGGCGCGGCGGTTGGCGGCTGCTCAACGGTCTTGGGGGCGGAGGCTTTGACTTGGGTGAAGATCTCGTCGATGGCTTTCAGGTTCGCGGCGCGGTTTTGGTCCTCTTTGCGGGCGGGTGTGCCGGTTGTTTTGCTGCGCGAAAGGCCGCGGCGGCGCGTGGAGCGGCCGAATGGTCCTTTCTCTTCGACGAAGCGGCGCTGGCCATGAGTGTCGCCACTGGTCTCTTCGTCAGAATCGAAGATCGTGTCGGTCCAAAAGAAGCGCATCTTCGAGCTTGTAGGCGGTGGAGCAAGAGAAGAAGAGGAAGCGGACAAGGTGGTGCAGGTAGAAAAGTGCAGACTTACTCGGCGTACTCGTAACCCCAGGGCAGCTGGCGACCGGCCGCGTCGAACGCGCGCTCGGATTCAGGCACGGCATGCACCTGCATGCCTCCACGAAACGAGTTCATTGTGTCTGATGGATTGGCGGCGCGCGAACGCGATCGAACAGCTGTTGTCAGCGACGGACCAGAGATGTTTACGCTGGGCTTTGGAGCCGCGCTGGAAAATCCTAGCTCCGCCCCGAATTGCGGCTGAATCCGTGCCATCCTGGTAGCTGCGTTACCGCGGTGCATCGAGGATTGGCTTCTCATGGCTGGACGATGCTGTTGCTGAAGGAACGGGAACGCGTGTGTTGATGGAGAGACGGTTCGAGTGTTGCTGGAAGGGCGCCTCGAGCGAAGCATGCACCCGGAACAATAGGTGGTGCTCGATAGGGGAGGTGCGGCAGACATACACGGCTTGGCGCACTGCTTCACTTCACATCAAGTAGTATTTCACGCAAGCGTAGACATGTCGTTCAAATACGTTTCGAATTTTGGCAGGTGGTACTACATAGCTATGACGCATTCCAACTTGCGACCTGGAGCGATCTGTTCCTTGCTAGCACCTGACCTCGGGCATTTGAGGATCGGGATGCTAGTGCGGGCAGACAGAAACTCCACAAGACCACGGGAACTCTTGATTTCGTGGCGGCGGACTGCTGTACCGCTGCCAGATAATCGAGGAGTCCTCCGTAAAGCTTGCTAAGTGGTGCCTTGATCCTATGAATGCCATGTCAGCAAACACTCGATGTATGCGGAGTGCGAATAACGAGTGAGTAATGGGATGTGTTCTCAGTGATCTTGGTGTAAAAAAAATCATACCCGAAGGTCAAATACTATCTAGGCGTGATATGGTTTTATAATCATCGAACAGAGGGGGTAGCGAGACAGAGCTAGCAAAGAAAAATTTGTTTCTTACCTTACAGATTCGCTGTCGGGATAGGCCTCACAACCCATCCCGCATGCCGGACAGCAGCCAGTTGGTGCCCAAGAAAGCCTACATCATCTACGCAAGTCAGCGACAGCTCGTTGAAATGCCTTGTGTCAAAATGGAGAGTGAGGTGGGTCAGAATATGTAAGAATTGAATATCATCGAACCTACGCCGTTAAGAGTCGCTGGCGGGCGTCTCCGGTCGCAGGCATCAATCGCAAATTACCTCATCATTCGAGAGGCGCGGAGAAAAGACGAGAGAACGTACCTTGGCCGTAGCGGCAGCTTGTTGGGTGCGAGCGCGCGGCGCGCTGCGAATGTTTGCGAAAGAAGAAGTTCTGCGCGGCCGGACGCGCAGAAAAGTCGCGAGGTGCGCCAAGGCCAGCTATGCCCGTTCTGGTGTGGCTCGCACACAACCAAAATCATCGGTAAGCGAGCACCTCTCGAGATAGCGAGCACGCCGTGGATTCCGACCTCCCCAACTAACGACAACAGCAGCACCACCGACCCCGTAGCACAGTACGTTCTCCACCGTCGCTTCACACGCCAGTTCGCTATTCTTCTCTCGTTCCCTCGCTCACACACTCGCTTCTAGGCAAATCAGCCGCAATGGGTGACGCAGAGGTCAAGACATCGCAGTGGAGGCTCGTTGAGGTCGGCCGTGTGGTCCTCTTCGCCCAGGGCCCCTTCGAGGGCAAGCTTGCCACCATCGTCGAGATCATCGATCACAAGCGCGTACGTCGAGCGCCTTCGCCGCCAGCCGCCCTGCTGCGCGCACCCCGAATTACGGAGTTGGACACTAACACTCCCATAGGTTCTCGTCGACGGTCCCGCTTCCACCGCCGAGAAGACTGTGCCCCGCCACGCTTCTCCCCTCTCCCACCTGTCCCTGACTCCCATCGTCATCCCCAAGCTCCCCCGCGGTGCTCGCAACGGTATCATCAAGAAGATCTGGGAGGCCACCGAGGTCGAGAAGAAGTTTGGCGAGAGCGCATGGGCGAAGAACAAGGACAGGATCGCCAAGCGCCGGGCGCTTAACGACTTTGAGCGCTTCAAGGTCATGAGGTTGAGGAAGCAGGTTGGTACCCCCGGAATCGGAATCCCGAAGGCGGAATGGAGCGTGGGGAGTCTCGCGCGCAATGAGCCGTGACACTACCTCTGCTCCAATTTGCGCGCGGAGATGCGAACTAATTGCTAACATCGTTATCCCTAGGCCAACTACGAGGTCAAGAAGAACTTCGCCAAGCTCCGTGCCTCCGCCAAGGCGTAAAATGTTCCATCGGTGAGACTGGGTTCTTAAGGTCGGGTTGTTTTACGGCATCACACTGGAGAAGGTCTTTTGCGGTCAACATGACCCCGCGCGGCATTTTCCACCCCAGAGAACACAATGGAGACGGTTCATAAAAAGATATCAAGTATCCAAGGTTCTCAAAATGAATGCAAATCCGGACAAGCGGGGCGTATGGGATTATTTTTTGAAGACAGTGCCAGGCTCTAATGTGCAGGCGGTGCTATGACGATGATCCAGATACCCCACCCGAAATAACCGATTCTTCCTTGTGGATTTGGATTATGTTGAAGATTTGGATGCCTTGTGTACAGAACTGCTACCCAGTCTTGGTGACCAAGTATCAACAAACCACAGACATCATTGCGAATCACAGCGTGTGCTGAAAATCAGCATGATAACGAACCCAATAATACGTAATTGCAGCAGCTTGTGCAGGATCTGAGCCTGCCTACATCTGTCTTTGGTGGCTATTTAACCGTAATATGTAGTCACTGGCTATTACGATTCATGTTAGAATATATGACACCAACTCACATCTATGTCCCGTTTTTGGTTTCAGGTGCTTACGTAGGAAGTAGGCGATGTCTTTTGCGAAGCATAGAACGGTCGACTCCTTTTCATTCCATTGCGTAGAAGCACTACTTGTGGTTTCTTCGGCCACACGAAAACGATAAGATCGGACTAAGAATTGTCACGAAACTCCAAAAGATCCACAGCGTGGGACCTTGACGAGTTGATCTACCCGTCTTGAACCTTCACAACAATCTTTCCCTTTGCCCTTTGGCTGAGCATTCGGTCGTAGGCCTGTACATCCATTTAGCTCATCTATTTACCTCATAATGCTCTGCTTTAGTTATTGGATTTGAACAGTGGGGCCCCACTTACCCCGAGAACATTCTCCATGTCAAACACATTATCCACAGCCTTCTTCAGCTTACCCTCTTGCACCAGCTTTATCAACTCCTCCCTCCTCTCCGTGGTCATAGGCGTCTGCTGGAAGATGTATTTCCTCGGCGTCCCGCCCAACGCCCTCGGCCACCAGTAATTCACCGGCACGTTCCAAAACAACGTCGCGGCCATCCCCTCCATAGCGCCCACGCTCACAAACACCCCGCCCTCCTTCAAAAAGCCAGGACTCCTCTCAAACAGCACCTGCGTCCCCACACAATCCAGCACCGCATCGAACTTGCCCCCATCGCCCTCCCCCCCGTACTCCGCCGCCAACCACCCAGCAACGCCTCCCCCACCCCCGCCGCACTCCCGATGATCCACCACCCGATCCGCGCCCAGCCCCTTCGCCAGCGCGAACCCTTCCTCCCCGGACCCCGTCGCCACCACCTCGCGCGCCCCCAGCGCCGCCTTGGCCACCTGCACCGCCACCGTCCCCACCCCGCCCGTCGCGCCGTGCACGAAGACGCGGCTGCCGCCCCCCACGCCCGCCCGCCGGCACATCAGCAGCGCCGTCTGCCCGTTGCCGTCGAGCCCCGCCGCGTGCTCGGCCGACAGCCCCGCCGGGCAGACGCCGACCGCGCCCGGCGGCGCGACGACGTATTGCGCGAGCGTGCCGGCGCCGTGGAGGAAGTGCGCGGTGGGCGGGAGCATGCCGAAGACGCGGGTGCCCGGCGTGGAGAGGTGGGCCGGGGTGAGGGGGGTGGCCGCGGCGATGGTGCCGGTGAAGGAGAGCTCGGGGATGGAGGGGCGCGGGCCGTTGGGGCGCGGGAGGAAGGGGAGGTGCGGGAGGAGGCGCCCGATGGAGGGGGTGAGGGAGGCGTGGGTGATGCGGATGAGGATGTTGGGGGTGTTGGGGGAGAGGTGGGGGACTGGGTGGTCGGGGGTGAGGTGGAGGACGTCTTTGGCGGGGCCGCGGCGCGTGTAGGTCCAGGCGCGCATGGTCGGTGGGATGACAGGCGCTGGGGTTGTGGTGGTGGACATGGTGGGAGAGATATTGGGCGGAGTTTGGTGTGATACCAAAGTACGTATCTCTGAGAATCAGATGGAGACGGAGAGAGTTATTCTGATAGAGTAAGTCAGTCAGGGTAGGTGCTGTTGCAGTATTTTAGTTTTATATGGTGATCAAGTGGTAGGCTGGGCCGGACGTCCAGCTCCCGGTAAAGGACTGATATCCCTGCCTGATGACAAACGCCTGCGCCACATAATACGGATGCGGGTAGCTGGTGGTCCGGAAGGATCATACAGATGACCAACAGGCTGGGCTGTAGAACGAAGCGATGCGCGCGAGAAGATTGATCAAGTTTTCGTCCGGACGTGGAGAGACTAAGGGTGCGCTAAGCCCTCCGGACGAATGTGTCAGACGCGCACGAGATGTGACGCCGTTGCAATGGGTTGACGTATATCAAGTAAAGAAGTAGGGATGAAGTAAAAGGACCATCGTTTGGAAGGTGATCTCCGTAGGGATAAGAGAAAGGGAAGCGGATTGCGGTATTCTGGTTAGTCCATGTGCCCCGCTCCGAGCTGCTTCAAAGCCGCAAGGTGATGCGCGTATAGCTGTGCGCGCACCAATACGTGCCCAGAGATGAGGACATGCGAAGACTGAACGCTACATGCGCATGCAAGCTCCTTTCAATCGAAACGGGAATTTACGGGGACCGCAGCAGTTGGAGCGAGGCGACGAAACACGGCTATCCGCGAGCGCAGGATGCGGAGCGTGTGCAAGAATGATTTTAGACAAGCATCGGGATCGATACCAACGGCGAAAAATGCATTGCGCTCGCGGTGGCCACTGTTTGGGGTTGAGTTGCGGAAGGTGTTGGCTGGTTGCGGGGTTGGTGCGGTGATGGATGGCATCACACCTGCTGCAAGCGAGCTCCCGCGCACAAGCAGTTTTCAGTCCCGCCAAAGCTCAACGCCCGGCGACGACAACCCTAGCATCGCTCCACCAACCAACTGCCCACCATGTCCAACCCCCGTGTCGAAGAGCTCCCCGACGAGCCCGAGAAGCAGGTCGCCGAGGTCGCCGAAGATGAGTCCAGCTCCGAGTCTGGCGACGAGGGCGCCGGCGATGCCAGCATCCCCGCTGGTGCCCAGGTCACCGTCCACTCGCGCAACGAGAAGAAGGCCCGCAAGGCCATCGCGAAGCTCGGCCTGAAGCACATTGAGGGCATCACCCGTGTCACCCTCCGCAGGCCCAAGAACGTGAGTCATATGTAGCTCGGGAGCCTGCGTCGTCTTCTGCGGCGTTGCGGCTGCGGCATTGGCGCCTCTGCAGCTCTGGCGAGAGCTGCAGTCAACGCCGAACAGCTGCGAGCGCGATACGCATACTCTGGGGCTTCGGCTGACTGGTTGAACGTAGATCCTCTTCGTCATCAACAACCCCGACGTCTACAAGTCCCCCAACAGCAACACCTGGATGTAAGCATTCACAGAAAACCCACAAAATCCGGGACAGACTAGTAATTTTGTGGCAGCATCTTCGGTGAGGCCAAGATCGAGGACCTGAACGCCGCCGCCCAGGCCTCTGCTGCCCAGCAGCTCGCTCAGGCCGAGGCCGCCGGTGACCACGAGGGCCACGACCACGGCAAGGGCAAGGAGCCTGCCGTCGAGGAGAAGAAGGAGGAAGAAGAGGAGGATGACGGCGAGGAGGTCGACGAGTCCGGTCTCGAGGCCAAGGACATCGAGCTGGTCATGCAGCAGGCCAGCGTCTCGCGGAAGAAGGCCGTCAAGGCGCTCAAGGAGAACGACAACGACATTGTCAACTCCATCATGGCCCTCAGCATATAAGTTCGCGGAAACGCGGACGCTGGGGCGCTGTCACGCGCCACTTTCTTGATCCCCGGAGCGAAGGCTGGGCGAAGGGCTTACCGGAATCTGTACAAGATAAAGGCACTGGGCTGCGACCTAGGATAGGAGCCATTGGACTCTGCGGAGCCGTGGTAAAATCTAAAAAGTTCCTTCGAGGCTGAAGCTTCTCGCTGTGCTCCGATGTGGCTGCATGTGCCCAATTGCAGATTTGATGACCAGCCCGCCATGACACCAAGCCCAGAATGACCTGACTTTCAGGAACGCAGCAGGGAGCGGCCAATTGAGCAGCCATGCGCGGTTGTGTCTCCCAATGCCGGACTCGGTGCGGGAGCGACATGTCACGTGCACCAGCCTTGGCGCCGACGGGCCTGCGGGAAGCTCGAAAACGCAGCCGACTTCGTCCTTGCCAGCCCGGTATCTCCCCTCATCACCAACATCGCAACCATCACAATGGCCGTCGGAGTACGTGCAATTCCCCTGTTGACCCTGTCGCAGCCCGTCCCGCCCACGATTTTCGCCGCGGCGCACCTGCATTGAAACGACCCCCGGTGCCGGAGCAATTGGGCAAAGCGGCTAACGTTCCTCTCAACCGTGCAGCGCAGCGCAGCCCTCAAACTCGACTGGACGAAGCTGGGCACCCAGCTGAACCTGCGTGGTTCGACCGCCGCCTCGCTCGCTGCCTTCAAGAAGCGCAACGACGACGCGCGCCGCAAGGTGCAGGTGCTTTCGGAGCAGCCGACCACCGTCGACTTCGCCCGCTACCGTAGCCTCCTCAAGAACCAGGCCATCGTCGACCAGATCGAGAAGGAGTTCAACGCCTACAAGCCCGCCACCTATGACGTCCAGAGGCAGATCAAGTCCATCGAGGCATTCGAGGCGCAGGCCGTGAAGAGCGCCGAGGAGACCAAGGGTGCCATCGACGTTGAGCTGCGCGATCTGGACAAGACTCTGAAGAACATCGAGGAGGCCAGGCCCTTCGAGGACCTCACCGTGGTGCGTATACGTCGGGATTGGGGATGGGGTCAGGTTGGGATTGGGGGTTGGATTCATTTGGCTAACAAATGGCGTCTCGAATGCAGGACGAGGTTGCCGCCGCTCGCCCCGACGTCGACCAGCGCACCGAACAGCTCGTCAGCAAGGGCCGCTGGGCCGTCCCCGGCTACAAGGTGCGTGCCGACAATTGCGTGCGACACGTGCTGGTGGTTCAGACTTGCTTACACCCCAACAGGAGAAGTTCGGCGACCTTTCCATGCTCTAAATGCATTAGTGGTTATCGAAGATCATTTCGTCCTTGCCGGGACTGTACTATTGTGCATAGTTCCGAATTGCCCGGCGCCAAAATAGATAGTTCAACTGGCTATTTTGACTGCGAAGACCAATATCCCACAATCGATTCTTTGCAATTTATTTCCGTTCAATTCGGTCTGACACTATCCAAAAGACTCGAACCACTAATACCAGGTGACTCCCTAAATGTTGTTCTCCGTACATGTACTACTGACTAGCACGAGTCGTGTCGCTATGCAGTTTGTGGAGGGGGAACCATTCATTGGTCTCTCCAAGACAATCTCCGCTTTTGACGGCGACGTCGCACTCATGATCCAGCCGTTACACATCATCAATCTTGATATTGCCACCATGTATAGACACGGCTTGACCTAGGAGCTGAGGTCAAGGCTATTGAGGAGGCTCTTCAGGACGCTACCACTGCCGCGACAGAGACCAAGCTAGGCAGATCGTTTGCCGGGCACGAGCGGCTGCAGCGCGAGGTTGCGGGCCTGCAGGCGGCAGGCATTAGCCGGCATAAGCACTAGCACCACCAATCCCCTTCATGCTGTACCATCAGCCACCAGTCCACACCAGTTTCCACTATGGGCTTCTTTAAACTGTTTGCAATCTAACAAGCACCGCATCCTGATATCTCAATCCGGATATTAGAAGCAGGGAAGAGCCATGGAAGAGCGGCAGCAGTTCAGAAAGCGAGACTACCTTCCGACAAGAAATCGCAACTGTCAGAATTGGGGATGATGATTTTGTTTACAAGCATCGATGGCCTTTCAAGGTGATTGGGCTGAATGACCCGCCGCGAAGATGGTTGAGTTGCAATGTCCAATGACAACCCACCTGAATGTTGCGAGTTGAGACCTACGGGGGTCGACACGAATTCAGGCCATCATATTGGGGCAGGAGGGACGCCCAGGAGAGGCCTATGCCAAATCTTCACCAACGAATTTCCAGCTGATGCGGCCATCAGGAAGGAGGGGCGAATACTCTTTGCCACTCCACTCATCTAAATCGACGGCATCCCATCCATCAAGTAATCTCAAAATGCATCTCCTCCTCCTCCCCGTCCCCGTCCTCGTCCTCTCCATCCCCGTCCTCTCCAGCCCCGTCCTCTCCATCCCCCTCCCCTCCATCCTCATCCTCATCCTCATCCTCATCCCCCTCCCACCTCGCCTCACCCCCACCGGCACCGGCACCACCGCTCCCCTCCCTCCCGCACTCACTCCCCTCCTCATCCCGCCGCACCTCCTCCTCCTCCCCCTCGCTCCAACCCCCGCGCTCGTCGTACTCGCCGTCCATCCGCCGCATCAGCGCCTCCCCCGGCAGCAAGATGCTGCGGTCGACGGCCAGCGGCAGCCCGCGGTGGCGGCCGCGCAGCATGACGGCCAGCACGACGAGCTTGGCGGGGGTGCGGAAAGCGGCGCTGAGGCTGCTGCTGCTACTACTATCGGAGGAGGAGGAGGTGTTTGGCGGGCTGAGGCCGAGACTGAGGCCGACGGTGCCGTAGGCGGAGACGGTTTCGAAGGCGAGGGGGAAGAGGTGGGTGGGGGATGGGAAGTGGGGACGCTCGAGGATGGCGAGGAGGAAGAGGGCGAGGAGTTGGAACCAGAGGTCGTAGGAGAGTTGGTGGCGGAGGTGGGTGGAGAGGGTGGAGGAGGAGGAAGGGGAGGAGGTGGTGGTGGAGTCGAGGCCGACGGAGCGCTCTTCGTAGGTGTTGGTTTGGCGGAGGGTGAGGACGATGGGGAAGGAGGAGATGTACATCGTCACCAGGTAGGCGACGAGGAGGGCGGGGGCGAGCGTGGCGACGGTGGCGATGTAGGCGCCGCTGTTGCGGAGGCCGGTGGCTTGGAAGAGGCCGTCGAGGAGGCGGGTGCGGAGCGGGGTGGAGTCGAAGGCGGGCAGGCCGAGGTTGAGGACGAGGTAGAGGAGCCACATGGCGGCGTCGATGAGGATCTGGATGGCGAAGAGGTACCATGTCTCTTTGCTGGGGAAGAGGTAGATGAAGCAGCGCCGCGGGTGGTGCAGCAGGAAGAGGCAGGTCTGTCGGAGGCGTGAGGTCGTGGGGCTGATGCGGGAGAGGGTCCAGATGGCGAGCCGGAGGAAGACGGGGAACTGCGTGTTGCCGGCGATGGTGAGGGCGGCCGAGACGAGGAGCACGACGGCGTTGGCGGCGAACGGGACGTAGTTGTCGTCGAGCAGGTTCAGCCCGCCGTTGGAAAAGCTCGTTGTCACGGCGAAGAAGGCCCACCATCCCGGGCTGGGGGAGCCCGAGGGCTGGGCGGTCCGGATGATGGTGCGGGCGGGGTCGCGGTAGGCGTAGGGGACGAGGATGGCGGCGCCCAGGGCGTACCAGAAGAGTTGGTAGATCAGGAGGAGCGGGAGGATGAGGGATAGCGCGCGATACTCGACGCCGCCCAGCTCGGCGCGCTCGTGCTCGCTGAGGTTGCGGAAGCGGCCGCGCTCGTCGAAGTCGGCGTCGAAGGAGATGTAGGAGTGGTCGAGCGGCTGCCATTCTTTTTGTAGGCCCCGAAAGGCCGAGTGGAAGGCGTTTTGGACGGTATGGGACTCCCACGGCCACGGGAAGAAACCTCGGCCGGAGGCGTAGTGGTAGAGGCGTTGGGATGGCGGTTGCTTCTGCTTCTCTGCTCTGCGGTGGGATGGTTCCGGGGCACTGCGGAGGGGCTGCTGGTCGCTGTTTCCGTCGTCGTCGTAGCGTGGCTTGAGGCGTCTCCGCAGGCGAGCGGTGTCGTGGTGATGGGCATGTTCTCTTTCGTCTTGCTCTTCCACGTCTCGAACTATCTGCCGACCGGATCGGGAGTGCTGCACGACGTCTGCCAGCTTGCGGCGGAAGAAGTGGCGGCGGATGATGACGACGAAGGACGACACGAATGGCACGCTGCCGATGATGAGCAGGATGCAGAGCACGGCCTGCTGAAACGCGGTCAACGAGCTGAGATTGACGGTGTTGAGCCCTGGTTGGATGGTCAGCGTATTGCTTTGGGTGGAATCGAGGATGGAGCGTGCCTGTGGTCGTCATGGCACTGCAGCAGAGGAAAAGCGCGTCAATGTATCTGAGCTGGCCTCCATCATTGGCAAGGCCTTCTCCGTAGACAATGAGAGAAGTAATGACAATGACGACGACAAAATACAGCATGTGCATGCGATAGAAGTTGAGATGGAAGACTTCCTTTCTCAGATAATAGAGGAAGTGCTCCTTGGCATCGTGCGGGTTGCGCACCTCGCCTATGGCGTCTTGCATTTCTCAAGCGACAATTGGACGTTGTTCGAATACAGCTTCCACGTCGCGGCCTCAGGGAGGGGGCAAGAGGTGCTTGACTGACGTCATCTTTAACCGTTTCCCCGCTTGTCCTTCCATACCTTCTTCCTGCTCTTCAAAGCCGCCCTCCTTATCCTACTCGCTTCCAATAACAGACCCACAGCCCCTGCATGGGCAGTTGAGGCAACCGTCCAGATAAGGTTGCTAACCGCATCCAGAAATCAGATATACCCACACCTCTCGACTTATCATGGAGTAGCCTAAAGCCTTCACCCCAAAGCACCATGGCTTTCAGTTGTATCCATCGCTGCTGGATTTCTCATCATCACAGTATCCGGACTGTACACTTTAGAGACTGTGGACAAATCGACTGGTGTAGTTTTGAGACGCTCCGATGGTCTCCGAACTACATATATCCGACCTGCACGTACCATGACCTTGCTTTCTCCACCACCGCTATCAACGAACAATAACTCATCCACCCAAGAGCGAGGGAGGCGTGTACCAACCGTAGTCCCGGCACAGGAAACTGTCCTGAATTGCACTCTGTCCGATTCTCAGAAGACCGTCGAGATGCAAAACATAACCAAACCCCAAATCTTCAGCAAAGACTTCGCCATGGAGCCCGAAATGCTCCAGACCTACACGAAAAACCGCTCACAGACCCACCACTACATCGACAGCTACAAAGACCCCCCTTCCTGGGACTTCGGCGGCTCCATGAGCCAACTCTCGTACTCCACAACCGCCGACCCCATCGCCGTCTAATACAGCTACATCGACAGCTTTCCGCCTCTCTTCCCCCGGCTGCGCCTTCCTCTCAGGGTTCAGATACGCACGCCGAAGAGACTGGAGATGGCGAAAGAAACACTCAGTTGCGAGAGGGTGCTGTGGAGTGAGTGGACGTCTTTCCCGAAGATGTTGGATGTATGGATGAAGGTCGATGATGCTGTAGTGATTGTGTTTAGCGTAGCTTCTGGTGAATCTTTCAGACATAGGGGCAGCTTCAGAGTCGGGGTTCCAAGCCGTGATGGCTCGTATGTCTCCAGAACTACCACGAGCTTGAAAATGCGGGCACTCAAGTATCTCCATAACCAAGTAAGCTTCAAATAACGGATGGGTTGTGCAAGAGAACATTCTGACTTGCGCTCCTCGCCACAGTTCCAGTTACAGCCACTGGACCGAGGCTGAGATCATCGAAGGGGTGGAAGATATCATCAAATTATCGCCCATTGCGGCTGACTAGGCTGATATGTCTGCAGATTATTAGAGAAGGAGGCCGTTGAATGGAGGCTGGCAAGAAACCCCGACGTTTCATCGAACGAGTGGTGGGCCCTACGCCAACGAAGATGAACTGAGCTCTGAGCACTTTTGAGATTATATCAGCTGTCACGTAAAAGTTCACTATGATCGTGTGTCGTTCCGGCCCACTCCGTGGCTATCAGATAACCTGGTAGGGCGAATTGAAGTACTGGAGACCTTGGCTATACGTGGTACCAAAGTGCCCAGTTTCCAGATGACCTGTCAGGTTCAAGAAGAGTACACTTTCAATAGGTCACGCAACCTATGTATACCGTCGTCCTTGCATACCGGCGTCCTCATTATCCAACAAGTCTGGTTCAGCTCTCAACGAAGACGTAAGACAAGTGGGAAGAAAATCCAGAAATATGCAAGATGATGCACGCTCCTCGGGCGCCGTCGATCGGCGCTGCTCTTCACATGCGCGAAGTCCGCCACCCCAGCCTCTTCCCCGCTCCGGATCTGGAAACCTTGGTTCAACCAATAATGAGCCGCTGGTCGATCGCCAGGTACACCCTGCTGGATGCCGACGCCTCAGCCGCTCGACCGCGAACGGGATTGAGGCGCAGGCAAAAACACGACACAAAGCAGACCTTGACTATCTAATTATAACTTCCTCGTCCAAAGCATATAGCCTTGAATGGCCAGAGAAGGCAAAGAGGCCAAAGCCAACACATTCCACCAATCACATAATTCCGGAACCCGCTAGGTCCGTATGTAGCTTGGTACCTCGGGGCCATGAATCCTCCCTTCCGAATGGCCCGGGACCCAGGTTACCGGATCCGGTCCGCGGGCGTCGCTGATAAGCGGGCTCGCACGTACCGTTTGTGGGTCTTATTTCCTTCTCGTTCGCTTTGGTTTGCGGTTGGTCTCGTCGCTAGGTGAGCTGAAACACCGGGGTTTGCGTGGAGATCCACACACCTGTACCGTGGAACCGAGGTCTTCTTTTGCTCTTTGGTTGTTAACGGGCTCCACAACGTTCTCGACTTTGCCGACAATCTCCCATGCGTATCTTTTGCCTTCGGGGGGGAAGGAATGGAAGGTCCGACTCGGGAATCGACAGCAGACGGATGCGGGAACGACCATCTTTTTTTGCGGGTTGCTCGATGAGGTGAGTGGTGGCTGTACGACCATGATTGCGTCGATGATGACAGATGTATGAGCTACAGATCGGCGGGAGATCCACCTGCGGTTCTTGCTGGGGAGTGGATATGTCGGGCATGTGTCAGACAGCATGGTGTCTCAGCCAACACGCATTTCTGACGTTGGCAGCAATAGGCAGCATTGAAAGCACAATGATTGAGAAACATAGATTTTGAGCTCGAAAAAATTCTCTAGAAGACGCTGGTAATGTCCATCGTGATCGTCGACAACATCACCACCACCGCCGTTCCGCCGTATATGCCCACACAACATATGAAAAACTACCTTTCCCACACTGACACTGCCTCCTTGCCGATCATTGATCTTCCCTTCCGGCCCGGACCCGACTCCGCATATGTATGCAGCTCTTGCATGCACGCATGCATAGCCGAGCATGGCATTGCGCAGCACCTCAATGCGCCCCACCTCTCTCCCCTCGCTTCCATCCACACCACACCACTCAACTTCCCTAGCTTCCTCCACCTCATGACTCTGTCCGCCGTGTCCCGTGATATGTGCGCGTGCGCTCATGCGTAGAAAGGGGTGAGTGGGTGGGAGGCGCAAAAGAAAATCTCCGGATCCCGACTCGTTGCTGCGCCACCAAATGCCGTGCCACGTAAGACCGGACATGTCCGTACTATTGGTCCTGATTTTCTTTTTTCTTTTTCAATCCTCGGCTTCGGTAGGTAGAAAATAATGCCTGCTGCGGATCATCAGTGATCGGAGACCCCGATGCGGCTGACTCGTTGCTGTCATCTCGCGTCATCTTCCGGACAACCTCCAAGTGTATCACCCAGCCGGCCGGTCGCGGGGCCGGAGATTCGTCGTCGTCGGGAGGGTGCAATGCAAATACCGTGGTTTGCAGTGTGTGCAGGCGTCATGCCCCCCCCAGGGCGACGGTGCTGTCGCGCAGCCGGCCGCATCATCCCTTGCACAGGACCAGCGCCCGCGCAGCCGGCACGGCCCCTCCAACCTGATGTTTCGTTTGTTTGAAGGGGTGTGGAAAGCCGCGCCGCAGTCGTTGTCTGGCCGGAACCCAGCAACGAAACAATGCGGGCGTCGCAGTTTTCCCCTTGTCCCTCCTCTCCCCTCGCTCCAGCTCTTCGACGGTGCCAGTCCAATCCCGTCCAATCCAGTAGACAGAAGAAAAAACAAACAAACAAAGTACAAACAAATCTTTCATCCCACCCTCATCCTCCCCATTCAATCGTCATCAATCTCCAACAGCCTCCTCAACGCCTTCACCTCGGTGTGATCGCGATAATTCCTCATCCGGTGACACCAAATCACCTCGCCGTCCTCGAACAGAAACTCGCCTCCCACCTGCAACCAATTGCCGCACCGCATCGCCTTCCGCATGCCCTGCACGCGCGTCTGCTGGCCCACCTGCTTCAGCTGGCCGGCGATCCACGCCGGCGGCGCGATGTCCTTCATGTACTCGGGGCGGCGGCTGCCCATGTCGAGCGAGAAGGACATGCCGAGGGCGCGGTAGAGCGAGCGCGTGGGGTCGGCGAAGATGGGGAATGGGCAGCCCGTGTAGCGCTTGTAGGCGGGGATCATGCTGGGCGAGCCGCAGCCGACGACGATGATGTTGGTGGGCGTCGGCATGGTGAAGTAGGTTTGGGAGTCGATGGATTTGGTGAGGGCTTGGAGGTAGGCTTGGCAGGCCTGGACGGTGGGTGACGGTGTGTTAGCATTGGGAGTGGGGGAAGTGGTTTGTGGCTATATTGTGCGCTACGTACGCCGCAGTAGAAATGCCGCACGAAGAGCACCAATTGACGCTGGCCGATGGCCATGTCGCCTTGGAAGAAGTTCTTGAAGGGCCGGCCAATGCCGTCGACGTCGTAAATGATAGTGTCGCCGGCTTCTTGGAGGGACTTCTCGCTGGGGCAGTCGTCGGAGACGTTTACGTCCTCACGCAGCCTGTTGAAATAGTCCTCGGCGTCAAAGGAGCAGGATCCAAAAACGGAACTGTTGCGGGCATGGTCGTGGTCAAAGGACGAAATGCTGGAGACATTGGTGCTGACGGTGCCGTTGGAGCTGTGGGAAGACCTGGTGGAGGAGGTGGGGGAGGAAGAAGCGGTCATATCAGAGCCGGACACTGAATTGTGCCGCGCATTGCGGGCGGGGCGAAGCTTGAGAAGAGGCATTTTATTTGGGTGAGAAGAAAAGAGAAGTGGAAGGGAGCCGGTGAAGGCAGGCAGGCAGTCAAGGCCTGCTGGCAAGGTAGTTAAAAGAGGACCAGCCGGTAGTGTGGTACGAAGCACAGGGTGGTGGTGCAGAGATGCTGCAGCACGGGGAGGATTTGGAAAGACCGAGAGGCAAGGAGCAGACGGGTGAAGAAGCGGGAGGGCTCAGGCAAATGTAGCAGACGATGGTCGCGACTGCCGGGCCAGCTGGGAGACCGGGGGGCTTGGGACTTGCTCAAACGGGACGGATCTCCAGCTAGACGGTCGCGCTGCAGGGCCCGGCCGAGGCCGCGTGCTTCGCGCCCACGAGCCTGCGACCCGTTGATTTGCGACTGCGAAATTCGTCGACCGCCGGCGGCGCCAATCGGTGGGTCGCTGCCAGTCGCTGCCAGTCGCTGCCAGTCGCTGCCAGTCGCCGCCAGTCGCCATGCGGGCGGCCGCTCGGCGGGTGAGCGGGTGCGCAGCAGCTGTCCCCCAGCCCGCGCCGCTACTGTCCGATGCTGCAACGCGAGCTGTGCGTCCAAGGGCCCTCGAGGCCCTGGAACCCTTGGTGGCGGCCTCTGACGGCGCCGCCTTTCGCGTCCGCGGCTGCCGGCGCTCCAGGGTCGTTTGGACTGGGGGTGCTGCGGCCGCGGCTCCAAGCCTCAGGAGGGCCGCCAGCCTGAAGCAGCCGGTGGCCGCAGGCTTACTGCCTGATGTGAAGGTGCCGTCGCCACAGCGGCAGGATACGGACACGCGCAGAGCTGGGGTGGCGCGTGGGAGGGCTGTGATTCGGCAGCTGGACCGGCCGGGCGCTGTGGCCGCCGGGCAGGGGTCGCCTCGCTAGCTGCTCGCTCCTGCCGATCGAGCGCGCACGCCCCAGTCGCTTTTCTGTCGCCGCGCAAGCCCTTCACTCGACTTCATCACCATTTCGACTCTGCTCCGGCGTCACTTGACCCCATTGCCCTCGATCTCGCTGCATGCACCCACTAGCCTCCCCCACGCCCTAGAAATGCAGCACTCTGCCGCTCGACAATGCTCCAATCGCGTCCATTCCACCGCGCCGGCGCCCCGACGGAAGCGCCTACATTAACCGCCGTCTGCGCCATCTACCCCACAACGCACGCGGTTCCGACCTGGCCTCGTCTGGCACAAGCTTGTTGCGCGAACGGCCAGTCCCGCCTGGACTTGACTGTATCTGAGATGCTCAGTTTACCATGGTAGTGCCCACAGCGCAGTCAGCGGCTATCGTAAGGTTGCCACAACGCCAATTCGTCTGCTCACGGCGCGCACGCGGCCGAGCGAGCTGCATTTACCCTTTTGGCAGGACCCGGGAGTTGCACACATGCAGTGCGATAAGCACCCTTCGAGCAATTCTCCGACCCTCTCTCGCGTAGATAGCGCCCGCGATAATGCTGGAATCGCCTGACGTCCCAATGGCTTGTCACCGCCGTAATAACTTTGGCGCTATTGAAATAATCGGGAAGTGATGGCCCATTGAGGCGGCTAGCACCGCCTGAAGACTGCCACAGTCCTGCAGGGCTTGCCTATCGGTCCATGCCTCTCATGCGGTATCCGGTATAGCCGATCCCTACATCAACTAATGATAGCATGGCATAGCCCCCTGTACGGCAGCTGCCGCCATCTCTGCGACGCGCCTCTCCGCCAAAGCTGCGAACTCAGAGCTGAGAGCCCAGTCCAAGTGCTGGTCAACCAAACAGAGCCAAGGTAGCCAGATCCGTAAGGGAGTTGATCATCTTACAGTCTGTAGCTTGCAATTTCCCTTGCATTCCACGACGTCCATGTTCCGCCAACGTCACTCACCTGTTCACCCCTTGTCGTCATCGTCCCAATGTCTGCAAAACCCAACTTCTATTAATCTCAAATACGTCACGAGCTAGTTGCGCCATAGGATCGAAGCTTGGACGCAACCCGTGCTCGCTAATCTCATGCTATCAAGGATTATCATTCAAACACAGAGGATCACGGACCTGGGACCGGCTTAGCAGCGCCGAACACATCATCGCAGGCACGGACACAGCTCCGTCGAAGATCGACGACAAGCCTGCGATCAACATCAAATTCCTCTTCACCCCGCACTCTGAAACGGACAGCTGTGCAAGTTGTCGCCTGAGCTGTGGCAACCAACGTCATCAAGAGTTTGGCTAGTAGGGATATCGTTGTTGGACTTGAAGGCCCAGCCCCGGGAATGGCGCATTTTCGAAGCCTTCGATATATGACGCCGATTGCCTGATACGTCTCGCGTTCCCAACCGTCTGGGCGGGACACGGGTCGGCACGGCTCAGTGGCTTTCACGGCACGCCGGCTAGGTCATCGGTTCGGGACCTGTTGCTCCGACTTTTCTTTGACTATAACAACACCGCAAAAAGAAAAGGAAAATGAAATGAGCATTTGGGAGGACCCGCTAGTGTTCAAACACTACCGTCTTCCACGTCTGAAAGCCCAACAGAATCACGGACCGCAATGAATGAACGCAAGCACACTCAGTAGGCCAACGGAGTGTCGTGGACTGACAGGACATGTATTGAATTCAGAATGTTCTTATCTTTGAGTCTGCCCTATTAGAGCGTCAACTCGATTGATCAATCCTCTGCAAGACCTTTTGCTCAAGCCGTCAGAACCGTCCCGTTCTCCTTCTTCACAAAGTCAAATAGCCCCTGCAACAGCTCCTTCTCCCCATCTTTCAACGGCCATCTCACAAACACGCCAGGCTTACCCCACGGCGCATCGACCACGACCGTCTTCCCCGGTTCGAACAGCTCCCCTGTCCACAAATGCTGGTAACGCACACCTCCATCCACCGCCGTGCCCTCGCTATCAATTTCCACGCGTGGCAGGTACACGGGTAACCGCTGTGCACGCAAATCGTACACTGGCGCAACCAGCAGTGCCTCACCCAGCCAAAAGACCTCATCAACTGTCGCCACTGCGAGCGTATCATTCGGTGCGTACACGGCCGGATGCCTTACCACTGGCCACCCGCGCTGCTGGTACTCCTCCAACGCTGCCTTCCGGTACGCCTTGACGCTGGCATACAGACGCGCGGCATACGCATGATATGCAAGCGTCGATGCATTCGTATACGCCTGTGCATTCACCTGCGGGATATTTCCCTCATGCGTGCGGAATGCCGCGCCGCCGAACGCGCCCACGGATTCCGCCCACCGCCCGAGCAGCGCGGCGCTGCGCGTGATGTTGCCGACGGGCGCGAGCGTGTTGGTGTAGCCGCCGACGTCGGCGTGGGCCTGGGCGAAGCCAGAGAAACCGATGTGGAAAGTGCTGCTGATTGCGGCGCGCATGCCGTCTTCGCGGGTGGTGTCGATGTTCTGGTCGCCGACCCAGAAGAGGTTGGTGTAAGGCGCAGAGAATGTCGAGGCGCTGCGGTGGAAGCCGAGGGTGTCGTTGGCGACGCCGGCTTCGATCGTGGCTTCGCGGAGGAGCTTGGCCCAGGCGAAGGGGTAGGTGTTGTGGAAGAGGCGGGGGGAGACGGTGCCCGAGGATATGCTGACGCTGGAGGAGACGTCGAGGTATTCACCGAAGTCTTGCATGGCTGAGTGGAGGGAGAGTTGGGTCAGTGGATTGTGGATGAGTGTTTAACGGGTAAAGGGGAACTCACCGCCGGAGATGGGGACGGAGTAGTATTGTTGTTTGAACAGATCCTTGAACCACTGCACGGTCGTCTCGTTGGAGATGTCCAGCAACCCAGCATCGATACCCGGCCCGCTCGTCAACTCCCACGGCGAGCCATCATCCGCCGTGGCATTCAGCACCAAGCGGCCCTCCGCCTTCGCCTCGGCATAGAATGACCTGTTGTACCCAGATCCTTTGTTGCTGACATTCGCCAGGAACGTGTTGACGTAACTCAGCGTCCGCACGCCATAGGCCTCCTGCAGATGCGGCACCCACTCGGCCCACTCCGGATACAGCTGCGCATCGGGCTCCCAGTTCCACCACAGCCGGCTGATGGACACGTTATACGCGCCGGCCTGCAGCCGCGTCCCGCTCCAGTCCTGCAACCACACGCCAACGAGCGGCATCCCCGCCGCCCGCGCGTCCCGCACGATCCCCTCGACCTTGTCCTGCCCGCCCTGGATGCCCAGAATCGCGCCCTCGAGCGCCCAGTCCGGCAGCGGCGGCTGCCTGCCCGTCACCTCGGTCAGCGCGCCCGTCGCCTCGAGCAACGCATTAGTACCATCGACCGCAACGCCAACCCACCCCTCCACCCCCTTCCCCTCCCACATCACCTCCACCACCCCGCTGCCCCCATCCCCACTCTTATCCCCCACCCCCTCCCACGCGTCGCTCCTATCCACCACCCCCGCCCCCGTCCCATTAGCGCTCGCCAAATCCCACACCGACAGCGCACTCCCTTCCAGCACCACCCACCTCCCCGACCCGCTCACCACCGCCGCCACCGCCGTGTACCCCGTCAGCGCCGACCCGCCCGCGAAGCGTCCCGACACGGAGGCGTCGCCGTTGAGGTACGTCGTCACGGGCTCGGCGCCCCGGCCGACGCCGCCCTCGCGCGCCCACACGGGGATGCGCCAGCCGCGGAGGTTGCCGAGGCCGGTGGTGCCTCCGAGGCCGTAGAAGGGCTCGTTGGGGGGGGAGGTGAGGGCGAGGTGGATGTTTTGAGGGGCGGGGATGGTGGTGTCGTCGTCGTCTGGGGTGGTGATGGAGATGGCGGCGGAGAAGTGGAGGCGGGGGTGGGGGTTGGGGTGGCTGGGGGAGGAGGGCGTGGTGGTGGTGTTGGTGGTGAAGGTCAGGGTCCAGGACCAGGCGGAGCAGTGGGGCGGGTGGGCGTCGGTGAAGGCGCCGGAGAGGGTGAGGGCGGCGGGGGAGGCGGTGGTTTGGTTCGTTTCCAGGGTCACGGAGATGATGCTGGGGGCGGTGCAGCGGGAGGTGATGTTGGTTGTGATTTCGAAGTTGCCGGACGAGTCGGAGAAGTTGGTCAGGCCGGTGGAGGCGGAGATGAAGGGGTAGGAGCTCGGCGCTGTTGGAGGAGAGGGGGAAAGGTAAGCCATTTTTTTTTGTCTTGTTCCATGACCGACTGCCCCGTAGAGGTAGGTCTGTCATGCTCGGAGGATTTGGGGCGTTCGCGTACTCTTCCACACTTCGGCTCCAGACTGCGTGTATATGTCGACGGACGATGCGCCTTGGTCGACTTGCACTGAAAAAGCACCCAGAGGGTACGTCTTCACGGCCTCGGCAGCCATCATCGGCGCCGAGGTACCGAAGACGGCGGCGGCGGCAGCGAAGGCCGCTGACGACGTCGAGGGGCAGATGAGCGGGTGCTGCATCGTATGTGCGAATGCTGCGACAACCGCCCAATAATTCGTGGTGCGTCGAAAACAAAAAAGAAGTACGACAAGATGCAAACGACACACAGGAAATGAACAGCAGCAGAGCCGCCTTTCTTATGCCGTCAATGGCAACGAGACGGTCGGTGTGGAAAAGAAAATCACGTTTGGCACGCCTGTTCGGAGCACGCCATCTCGGAGACGATCCAAGTTTTGCGGATGAAGCACTGCATATGGCACGAATCAAACAAAAACACCGCACCCGGGAGATGGCTGCCAGAGAGCTTGCCCCACTGTTTGCGCTTACGGCAGTGCTGGTCAGGTACCATCGGGGGTTAGAGGTGGGGTACAGCTGGCCCTGTCTTGTGATGACGTCATTTCATCGGCTGTTGACGAGATTTGCCCGCCCAGATATTGTTGTTGATCACTGCACTGGACTCTGGCGCTGGTTGTTGCGAGGCCGACGGATGCGTGAAATGAGTTGCTGGTTGGTTGCGTGTGCGCGGCGAAGCAAGTCGATGCGTTTGTGGTTGTGTGCTTGGATTCTTCGCCAGTGGATGGTGTGGTCGTCCAATGGTTCTGTTTGGCTGCAAGAAAAAGAAAAACACATTGCGGAATCACGAGAGAAGTGGGCAAGGTGCGAACTCGTGCTTCAACAGCGTACCTTCAATCAGAACTATGGCGCAGATAATCACTAGGCTGTGTAGGATTCAACGACAAAACGAAGAAGGTTATCTTACCTCGGGCGGTCCACGAGATATCCATAAAGGGAAACGTAATGGGTGATGTGCCAAAATGGCCTCCGTACCAAGAAACCGATTAACATGACAGTGAAACAGCGTCGTATAGACTTCTACATTGACTGAACGGCTTCAAGACCAAGACTTCGGTTCGGGAGCCACGCGCGGCAAGCGCAGCGACAAAGCTACCGCTGACCGTTAGGTCCTTTCCTCGGATACGGGCATTGATATCTTAAATCAAGCCTCCAGTACATTCGTCTATGCCACAAGTTTGGGTACTCGAAAAGGTTTCGGTTGGAAAATTGTGGCAAGAATTGTGCGATGAGAAATCATCATGGCCGCGGAATACTTCATTGATTGTTGTTCAAAGTACGTACCTCGCCGCTCAACGTTAGGCTTTAGAGAAGCTGCTTGGTATTTCTTACAATAGAACTTAGATGCGGACAATTCCGGCTTCGTAAAGCGCTGGCGGGTTCGACCGGACAAACACTCGAAGGATTCAAGTAATACGAAGCTGAGTAAGAATAGGGCATTGCGGCGCAGCTCACAAGAACATGTCAACCTCACTCAGAGCTCTACAGCACGCTGACAGCAACCCGGCTCACATTCCTGCCAGACAGACTCGCGATCCGATTCAAGATCATGAACGCAACAGTATCGCGACGCTTTGCTTGCAAAGCTCTGCTTCAGAGCGGAGCCACACGGCACCCAGTCACCTCTCCGCGGCACATTCGTCTGAGCCATCCAGAACTCTCCTCCGCATTCTTCACCAGGCGCGCGATCCTCAATAAGACCTGGTTCTCATCAAAAGAGCCGGGGCGTGGCAGGCCATCATCGAACGACCCGGAATACCCGGCTTTCAGCTTCGAAGCCCTCGGCATGACCAGAAACATGAAAATCGGAATCATCACTGTACTTTGCGTCTTTGGCACAATGGAGACTTGGTTCTATTGCCAGTGGGCATGGCGCTGGTGGAAGGGCGATACCGGATTGAGTGCTTCAGCGTAGGAGGGACGCGAACGTCGAAGGTGAGGGAAGAGTGTACGACGTCCTGTATTGTACGATACCCCTCTCAGCACTTTTTGTATCCAAACCGTTCTCCGCTTTTATCCTCTGTGATCCCCACCAAGCCATGTGGACAGGGGATCTCCGTACCATGTGATGGCCTCTGAACACCAGCGCGAAGATTGACCCGCGCAGATGAGCTGCATGCCCGAGACCGATTCGATTTGGCAGCCCCACAGACCCTGCAGTTGCCTTCTTTCCACTTACACTGTTTATTCAAGCCTTCTTTGATATATCGTTGCCGCCAGCACTGCTCGTATTCTCGCGTCGCGCCCGTCCCGCGCCGTTCCGCCACTAAAAGACCCGCTTCCAATAAGGCGGCGCAGCAGCATTGTGGAAGTACAGAGCTTTCCCCGAAGCGAGCAGTCTTCACGAAATGCAGTGGGGATATGCGTGACCGGAGAAATTTCTCAGCTGAGCTGCCTACAGCGTGCTCCTCCAACCACGTCACCAGCTGAGGTCCGCAATATTTTCGGTGGCATACAAAAACCGGTATAGTTGTTGTGCTAGCCTTTGCGGCACAGCAATAGGTAGACATCGGTCTTCTCCGGCGGAGGGGCAACACTGCAAAGCCATGACTCGAGCGCACATGCCCATCGAAAGCTGAGCGCCTGCTGCGGGGCCCTGTGACCAGCGGATCTATGGGTCTCTGCAAAGCGCTTACGGCTTGCTGCAGGATATAAAGCGCCAGAAGGCGAGAAAACAGGCAGAGACGTATTTATTACCCGTGCAACCTCCCAAACAATACACCCAACCAGATAAAAAAAAGAAGAAGAAATGCGGCTCCCATCCACGCTCCTCCTCCAGCTAGCCAGCTGGCTCCCCAAGCCCGGCCCCACCCCAGCAGCCGACGTCACCAACCAGAACGTCATCCCCGCGGCCGCTTCCGCCGCCTCCGCCGCCGCCATCGTCGAACCATCACCACCACCACCCCAATTCTCGTCACCACCACCACCACCACCATCAACAAACTCCACGCTCCCCTCCCCCTCCCCATCTCCCAACTCCCTCCCCACCTGCCCCTCCCTCTCCACCCCCCTCGCCCTCTCCACCCTCCCCTCCCTCTTTTCCCTTTCCCTCCCCACATCCGACTCCACCCTCTCCCCCTCCGCCCTCACATCCATCGCCCAAATCAAGCAAACCCTCACCCTCTACGCCCTCGCCATCGACGGCCGCGACTTTAGCGCCCTCGACCGCGTCTTCGCCCCGGGCGCGTCGGCGCACTACGGGCCGCCCATCGGCCGCGTCGCGGGGCGCGAGGCCATCGAGGCGACGCTGCCGCCGCTCCTGACCGTGTACGCGGGGACGCAGCACGTCTTGGGGACGGTGGGGGTGGTGCTGTGCCAGGGTGGTGAGAGGGAGGGGGATGGAGAGGGGGAAGAGAAAGAGGGCGCGGTGAGCGTGGCGTATTTCACGGCGACGCATTTTGGGAAGCAAGCGCCGAGGGAGGGGGATGAGGGGGTGGGGGGCGCGGCGGGGTGGGAGGACGTGGTGGTTGCGTGGGGGCAGTATCAGGATCGGTGGGAGAAGGGGGAGGAGGGGTGGAGGATCGTGCACAGGAATTTGGTGTATATGGTGAGTGGGAGCTTTTTTTTCTTTTTCGGTTTTTTTTTTCTTTTTTCGTGTGTGAGCCTCGGGTGGAATTTTGCTGACGGTTGTGAGTAGGGTCCGTTTGTGTCTGGTGCTTGATGGATATTTAGGAAAAACGTTGGGATTTTCTGTTTGACGGCCGGATATGATGTATGTATGAATGAGTAGGAAGGCCCTGTCTAGAACAAGCGTCTTTCGTCTATGGATTCATGATCTCTTCCTTTCGGTTCGCTCGATGTGATGTGGCGGTTCACTGGAGATTGGCGAAACAATGCTCTCAGCCCACAGAGAGCTTCACTTACTGTCCGTCCCCCTTTTTCTCGACATCAAGATCCTGACCGATCAGCTCATCAACCATCAGCCGACAGCATCCCAAATACTTGGTCGGATCGCACAGCTCAGCCAACTCCTCGCTCTTCAGATGCCTCATGACCTCGGGTACCCTCTCCAAGCTCTCCTGTAGCGAGACGTCGCCCTCAACCGCCGCCACACACGCCTTGTACACAATCTCATGCGCCTCCCCCCTCCCCGTATGCACCGCCAACCCCATCATCACCGCTTCCGCCACAATCAAACCCTTGGTGCTCACCAGATTCCTCATCATGGCCCCCTCATTCACACACAGCCCCCCGATGGCGAAATTCGCCTGAGCCAAGCTCCCCACGCACGCCACGAAGGCCGTCGGCAGCGCCACCCACTCCAGATGCCAGGGCCCGCTCGCCCTCTCGAAATCCGCCACCATGGCATCCAACGCGAGGCCGGCCTGGGCGCGCAAGATCTTGGCCTGGGCCAGCATGACCTCGGACGAGATGGGGTTGCGCTTCTGGGGCATGGTCGACGAGGCGCCGCGGTGGGGGACGAACGGCTCGGCGACCTCGCCCAGCTCGTTGGATGACATGACGGCCAGGTCGAGCGCCACCTTGCCGAGGGTGCCGCCGACGAGGGCGAGGAAGCCGACTGCGTCGGCGACGCCGTCGCGCGCCGAGTGCCAGGTGATGACGGGGTCGGCGAGGCCGAGGAGGGCGGCGAGCCGCTTGCGCACGGCGATGCCGGTCGCGGAGGCGCCCAGGGAGGCCAGGGTGCCGGCGGCGCCGCCGAATTGGGCGAGGAGGGTGGTGGGCTTGAGGGCTTGGAGGCGGGAGTGGTGGCGGCGCAGGGAGGAGAGCCAGACGGCGCATTTGTAGCCGAAGGTTATGGGGAGGGCGTGTTGGAGGTGGGTGCGGCCGGCCATGGGGACGTCGCGGTAGCGTGAGGACATTTGGGTGAGGGTGGAGGTGAGGGTGGATAGCTGGTGCTCGACGATGGCGAGGCCGGCTTTCATTTGCAGGACCGAGGCCAGGTCCATGATGTCTTGGGTGGTGGCGCCCCAGTGGATGTAGCCGGCTGCGGTTGGGTCAGGACGCGGGATCTCGGACGTGGGAGGTTGCTACTCGCCGTGCTCGTCGGGGACCCATTTGGACATCTGCTCGATCAGTGGCAGCACCGGGTAGCCCACGATCTCGGTCCGGGCGGCCAGCAGGTCCCAGTCGATCTTGTCTACGCTGCTGTGCTCGCGGATGGCTTGGGCGGCGGCGACGGGCACGACGCCTTCGTCGCTCTCGGCCTGGGCGAGGGCGCACTCAGCCTCGATGAGATTGGCGACGTAGGTGCGCTCGGAGAAGCATTGTCTGATCTCATCGGTGCCGAAGATGTTGCCGAAGAGCTTGGAGTCGAACATGGTGTATGTGTTCAGGCGACAGCTGCGGCGAAGGGGCTTGGGACTCCATTCTGGCAGGCGCAGCACGAGGGCAGATTTTTGTAGCTGGTCAAGCGTGTTTGGTCTTCGGGATAGGGCCATGACGGCTCGGAATAGCGGAATATGAGCACGGGCCATGTCGCGTCTCTCAGACCACCACGCGCTGATTGGCTCCGCCTCCTCCCCGCCCTTTCGCGCCCTCTATTGTCTACCGTCCTCGTCCGACACCGGCCAGTGACACCATGACCACGCCTGTTTCTTCAGATGCCTCGGCGCTCGCACAGGTTTGGTATGCAGCCACGCAGAGAGACGAGGGGCCCACCCACAGCGCTGATGGCTGGGCTGCAGTGATCGTTGCCGCCGGTATCTCACCCTGCTTCCCTCTCATACATCCAAGACTGATGTACCGTGTCCAGGAAGAAGGTGAGGTGCTATGGCGATGGTGTAAAGGTTAGCAAATGCACCCCAGTCTCGAAGCTCGTGGCTGAACCTGACTGGCCTTGGGTCAGTGTGCTCCATGCCTTGCAGCCGCCGTGCCGTGCGTGAGAACAGCAACACTCCAGAGGAAAAGAAAGCGCAAAAGGCACCATCCTCTCTATTCTACTCTTGTTGATTCCGTCTGACCATAAAAAACAGCTTCTACGAAAACGAGGCTGCTGGAGAGAGACGTGTCCCTCTAACAACATCCTCAACATGGAACCAGCCTGAATCGGCCAAGAGTCCACCCGCCGAGCCTGTCATCGGCCACATGGGTCGACTCGTTCTGAACGACCAACAGGTCCCCATGTTTGCAGGTTCTTCCACCGGCGTCCACTTCATCAGCCAGGCCGAGCAAAAGCTTCAGATGCTCAACATCCACCCCGAGTCTTTGCCCAGCCGGGTATACAGTCTGTACCTGAACAGCGTCTGCAACGCCCCCCCAACAGATCCCTCCCCTCACCTCGCCGCCAGCTTCATCGCCCACTTCCCACCCAACGCCGAGCACATCATCTCAAACGCAATAGACCAGTGGACGCCCCTCTACCCCATCGTCCACAAACAATCCACCCTCGCCGCCTTCCGCTCCCTGCTCCAAACCCCAAACACCGGCGACCACCTCTGCACCATCTACCAAACCCTCATCCTCCTCGCCCTCGGCAGCGTCGGCTCGCCATGCAGCAACCCGACCCCCCACCCCCACCACTTCCTCTGCTCATCCGACCCCTACTACGCCCTCTCCACCGCCCTCACCGCCAACCTCCTCGAACACCGCCCCTGCCTCCCCGCCCTGCAGGCCCTCGTCCTCGCCCAGATATACCTGCAGCTCTCGGCCCGCTACCCGGCCGCTTCGCACCTCTGCGGCACCGCCGTGCGCCTGGCCCAGACGCTGGGCCTGCACCGCCATTCCGCCCGCTTCAAGTTCGACGCGCCCACGACCGAGGCCAGGCGGCGGGCGTGGTGGTGCGTCTATGCGCTGGATGCGTTTGCGTCGGCGCACCACGGGATGCCGAGGCTGATTCGCGATCGGGACGTCGATGCGGACATGGTGACGAGGGTGGAGTGGTATCGGTGTGAGGGGGAGGGGGCGGCAGGGAGAGAAGGAGAAGGAGAAGGAGAAGGAGAAGCAGCAGCGCGCATCACCGGCCCGCGGTCTCACGAGCCCGCAGGTGCTTCGTCGTCGTCGTCCTTCCCCCTCCCCGGCGAACACACGCCCATCGACTCGGCCATCGCCCTCTTCAAGCTCGCCGCCGTCCTCGGCCACGCCCTCGAGCTCCTCTACACCACCACCCGCCGCCGCGGCAGCGACGCCGTCCGCACCATCGCCCGCCTGCAGGCCCAGCTCGACGTCTGGGAGCAGCACCACTTGGCGCCTCTTCTCCTCCTCCGCGCCACCAGAGGCGGCGGCCGTGACAGCAGCAACAACAACAACGTCGTCGACGACGACGACGATTCCCCCCCTCCCGCGGGAGGCCGACCCGCTGGTGGTGGTGCAGACGTCGTGAGCATCGTCGCCACCACCTTCCTCCGCGCCGCCCTCTGCAACGCCACCGTCCACGTCCACCGCCCGGCCCTCGCGTTCACGGCGCCGCATCCGCAGTTTGCGGATAGCTTGCGCGCGTGCGGGCGCGCGTCGGCGGGGTTGGTTGGGTTGTTGGATGGAGCGTTGGGCCGGTCGGCGTCGACTGTGAGTGGAATAGGAGGCGGCGGCTCTACCACCACTGCTGTTGTGATGGCGACGCTGCTGTATCCGAATGGGTTGCACATGCTGTGGCAGGCGGGGTTGACGGTGTTGTTTGCGTGGTGGAACGGGGTGGGTGGGGATAGGGCGGGGGATGAGGCTGTGGTGGTGAAGTGCGCGGAGGTGTTGAGGAGGTTGGCGGCGGGTGCGAGCGGCGGTGGTGGTGGAGAGGGTGATGATAGCGTGAGGAAGTGCGCGGACGTGTTGGATGTGCTGCGGGTGAGGACGTTTGGGGACAAGGCGCGCAGGAAGGAGAAAGGGCTGGGAGTCTTCGCCGCCGCTACTGCTGCCTCCGCCTCAGCCGCTGAGACGACGGGGTCCCGGCCAAGGAGCCCGGTGGAGGAACTGCTGCCGCCTGAGCAGCAGATGCAGTGGAATGTGTGGGATTGGCCGATGGCGAGTGCGTTGGAATTGGCGAATACGCTGGACGCGATGCCGCTGGATTTGGACTTTGAGGGGGGTGATCCCTCGTGGTAGGACGGTTTGATCAGGGATCTTGTTATTCTCCGTTTCGCTGGCAAACAGTGTTTACAGTGCTGGATTACCACAGAGGTCAAGCAAGACCAACTAAAATCTCTACGGAAATGCGGTCCCACCGAATATCACTACACACATTTATCCATGCCTTCCACGAGTTTCCTTGCCCCTCACAATCCAATATCACACCTCGGCCAGGAAGCCTCATCATTGACCTCTCAGCTCCGCCGAATCCGGCGGGAAGTACTTCTTGGCCCGATACCCCTTCCTCCGAATCCGCTCGAAGAAGTCCCGACACCGTTCAATCTCCCGCGCATTGCCCCCCGGATCTCTGCACAGCGTCCTATACGCGGCCTGCAGCGGGAAGATGGCCGACGCCGGCCCGAACAGTTTCATCTCATCTTGCACCAGGTACTCAATGCTTCGGGATACCTTGACAGCCAAGTCGACTGCTCTCGACCGCAGATCCCCTCCCAATCCTCCTCCCCCTCCCTCCTCATGCGACCGCCAGTACCCTCCAGCGTCATCATCATCACCACCACCATCATCGACAAGACCTCCACCACCCCACCCCCTCTCCGCCGCCGCCCCCACCGCCGCCCCCACCGCCGCCCCCACCACCCGATCCACCCTCTCCACCTCCTCCAGACAAACAATCCCAAACGCCCACGCATGCACGCTGACGTTCGCGGCCAGCAGGCTGGGGAACCGCGGAGCACAACAACAACAACAACAACACGAGCCGGCAGCACTCGTCGCGCAACACGGACCCGATCGTCCGTATGAGTTCTCCCGATCATGAGTGGCACCAGCGTCGCCAGGAATATGGGGGGAAAGGTCAGGTAACACCGTCGTCGCCGCATTTTCGCTTTGGAAGCGATGGCGGTTCCATGTCTCGAGGCGGGCGAGGACGCGGTGGAGGCGGGAGCGGAGGTTGGCGGCTGCGGCTGCGGCTGCGGTGGCGAGTGACGCTGTTGACGCTTCCGTTGCGCCGTCCTGCGAGTCTGGTGTGCGTACGAGGAGGAGGAGGAGGCCGTCTACCTCGTGTAGGATCGACGGGAGGATGGCGACGTCGCTGAGGAGGCGCTGCATGTCCGATGCGGGGTGGTGGCGGAACGGGGTCGTGGTCCAGGGGCGCTGGGAGAGGAAGGTCGGGGTGCGGGCGGTGAGGGCTTGGAAGATCTGTGGTGGGGTGTGGGGGGTTAGACGATGGGCTGAGGGTGGGTGGGTGGGAGGAGGCGGGGTGGATTTGTGGGACGTACGAAGAGAGGCCTGGTGCCGACGAAGACGGCGTGGAAGGCGGTGTCGGAGGCGAATGCTGAGGGTGGGTGGGATTGGATCAGGGCGCCGAGGCCGTGGAGGTGCGTGTCGAAAGCTGTTTGGGATGTTGGTAGCAGCAGCTGGGTGGTGGTGATGGTTAGCGAGCTTTTACTTTCTTGTTTCTTTCGGGGCAATATGCTATATGATGATGGGGCGAATGCTCACTTCGGACATGGCTAGGCAGCTGATTGCAGCTGCGGTCTCGATGAAAAAGCGTTTTGGAGATGACAAAGCGTCTTTCAGGTGATAGAGGGTCGAGTTGTAGTCTTCGAAGTTTTGGGAGGTGAGATGTCTTCCCTCCGGGGTTCGTTCGAGGATGGCGGCCGCGAATGTCTTCACAGCCGACGAGATGAGACTGCCGAGGAATGGCTTGTCGACCAGCCGGGGAAGTATGTTTACCCAGGCTCCACATACTTGCGTAGTGCTCGTATCGGCAATGGAAAGGTTATGTTTGTTGGTGGGAATGTAGCAGTTGAGAATCACAGTCGCGAACTCCTGGGCGGTGATGCCGTTTAGAGAAGCGGGTATAGAATACTGGCCAATTCTCTGAGTGATATGCTTTTGTTTTGCAGAGGATGCCTTGGCAGACGAGACCGTTCTGGGGGTTCTCGGCGATGCAGCTGCCGAGTAAGAAATGAATACCGTTGCAAGCTGGTAGCCGGCACAGTTCCGTCCCGTAAACGAACACTGGGAACATGACGGGCGCTTTCCGTCGCACTGATTACGTGATTAGAAGTGGAAATTCGAGGCGCTGTAGGGTCCTAGAACTCACACCTATTTTGTGGGCTCTGCAAGTGCCACAAACTCTGGTCTGTTTATACTTCATCGTGTCCGTTTGAACGTCTAGCACTCAAGTACTGGCTCCTGCTCAAGTGTCGATGCGAGGGAGAGGAAGTGTGCTGAGGTCTAGAAGGGTAGAACACCCCGCGGAGATCCGTCGGGTCTTGGCGGAATACGCTGCCTATTCGGGATTAGTGGAGCAATGGTCTGGAGCTTGTGTGTACTCGCTGACGCTACATATCATGTTTCACATGCTGACTTGCTTGCTGATTAACAAGGTTCTGCTTGCCCTACTTTACGTCAGCTTCTCGCCGCTGGAACCGTTTCGGACATCAGACATGGAGTGGTAGCGCTCGCCGAATTCCTCGTGGGCCATCGAGGATAGGCCGATAGTGCTAAGAACGATCTTTATTTTGCCTCGACCAGTTTCAGTGGTTTCGTGGGTCGCAAGGACCACTCCACTCCACTATCTTCGTGAAGCTCTCTGATGGTCAACTACGCTTTCGCCGAAAAAGGGCGTTGATCGTACCTCCTCTACTGGCCCGGGGCTTGGGGCTAAGGTTGAAGTCTTCTCGATAATTGTCATCTGTACGGATTCTCTGATTTGGAATGAGGCAGGGCCCTTGTGCATGGAAGACAGGATGTCTTTTTATTGGTTTTGCCAGCACGCACTTCGCAACGCTTGTCTAGAGAAGAAGGTTGCTAGTTGCAAACCGTATGTCTCTGCATAGTATCAGCATGAGGGATCCGAATGTGGCTTGCAATTATTCAAATCTGGTCGGCAAGCTTCGCTGACCTCTGCGGCGCTAGCTGCTTTAGGGAATTCATCCCGCCAAGAGCTCACCGATGGGATCCTTACCACAGCCCTTTCTCTCCATCTATTGAATGCGCATCATCATTTTGTAATCGCAAGGCCGTTAATTCCGTCTCAGCAGTTCTGTATAAAAAGGGACCCATCTGAACCCACCGACCACATCCACCACCACCACAGCAAACCACCCCATCAATCAACCACTCCAACACCCACAATGTCCCCCTCAGCCCCCACAAAGACCAAAACCAGCCTCTCCATCACCCACATCGGCACCGCCACCGCCATCCTCTCCCTCGACGGCATCAACCTCCTCACCGACCCCTTCTTCTCCCCCGCCGGCAGCACCTGGGACATCGGCATCACGCTCGCCGTCTCCGCCAACCCGGCCCTCTCCCTCGCCCAGCTCCCCCCCATCGACGCCGTCCTCCTCAGCCACGACGACCACGTCGACAACCTCGACCCCCCCGGCCGCACCCTCCTCGACGGCCGCCGCGTCCTCACCACCCCCTCGGCCGCGCGCAACCTCGCCCCCCGCCCCGGCACCCGCGGCCTCGCGCCCTGGGAAACCGTCACGCTCCGCCTCAACGGCAGGGACGTCCGCGTCACCGCGACGCCGACGCAGCACCTCCCCGGCGGCCAGTGCACCGGCTTCCTCGTCCACCACCCGGACGGCAGCGTCGACCGGGCGTCGGGCCTGCCCAACGCCGTGTGGTTCGCGGGCGACACCGTGTACCTCGCCGAGCTGCGCGACGGCATCCGCGCGCGCGCGCACGTCACGGCCGCCGTGCTGAACCTGGGGGCGGTGTACATCCCGGCGGCGGTTGTGCATGCGTTGGATCCGCGGGCGGCGGGGGCGGAGGCGGAGGCGCCGGTGGAGGAGGGCGCGGCGGATGTGCAGATCACGATGGATGGGAGGCAGGGGGCGAGGATTGTGCGGGAGCTGGGGGCGGAGAGGCTGGTGCCGATGCATTATGAGGCGTGGACGCATTTCACGCAGGGCGGGGAGGGGTTGAGGAGGGTGTTTGAGGAGGAGGGCGTGTTGGATCGCGTCTGTTGGCTTGAGCCTGGGAAGCCGGTGGAGGTGTTGTGAGGAGGGGTTGTATGGTTGTAGTTCAGGCAGCTCGCGCAATATAATCACCGACTTGACCCGCATTTACAGCATGACCCGCTAACTTTCCCCGGCACAGCCGTGTCTAACTACACTGCCCTACTCTCAACCCTCGACGCTCTCTGGACTTTCGACCAGCTCCACCCCGTCGTTTGCCCCTTCATCGCCCAATGTACGTACCTTTTCCACCACTTTCGCCGGAATATCTGTTTTGATGTTCGGGTGCGCAGACTTTACGGTGGTGATTCGGGAGATGGGAGTTTGTAGTAATGTTACGTTTGTGGAATAGATGGGGTCGGTGACGGTGAATTTGGTTGTGAGGAGAGTGTGATTTTGTGCTGTTGAATATGGTGGGGCAGTTAGTGGAAGAGGAGGTGGGGACGGCGTTGTGGTGAGAAATTCCGCACGTCTTTGTTGGCACAGGCAAATCAGATATGTGCAAGAACAGACGAGTCGCTGTGCACAGGCCGGCAAATAAAAAAAAAAGATTGCAAAACGTACAACAGCCGGGATTCCCCAATGGTCACCCACTTGAGTACTAATCGGCCGGTTCGCAGCTTGAGTACGGCTGAGCGGACGGGAAGCCCTATATTCTGCGACCTATGGTCGTACGTGAAGGGGAAACCCGCAGACAAAGCTAATGACTACAAGTTAACGGGCTGTTGACTGCCGCTCGACTGCGACGCTGTCAACCAGTGAAACTCGCGTAAACAAAGGTCTATTGTGGCTCGCTATTGCTGCCTTATTTGCCTTGGTATATGGTTCGTTCCATCTGTTTGATTGGTCGTTCGGGAGCATCCCTCGGTCCACCTCTCTCAAAGTTGGCCGTGGGATGGGAGCCTTGTCTCTAATCATTTCTACGAGCATCACACAACCGATTCTTTCAACTGACTACCGGCTTCTCAACAATCCCATTACCTCTATAGCTGTCTTCGCACTCTTACACTACCTTGCTTCCTGGAGCTTATACTTCGGCTCCATCAGAGGTTGACGTATTGAGACCGAGCTTCTTTCCCCAATCAGGCAATCTGTAGGCAACGGTCCATCCCCGATGAGGTCTTTGAGCCGGGTTTTCCCCGAACGGACTCACCGCCCGGCCGGGGTGCCTAGTGGGGTAAAAATCGAGCCACGTTTTGACTGTTCATCCAACACCGACACACAATACATCACCTGACGTCATGGCGAAGGCAGAGAAAGACGACCAGATCATTGAGATCGCACGGGGGCTGAAGGGAACCCCCTGGTGCGACGAGTACGAGCGCATGATCTCAGGCATGCTGTAAGATCAGTCCGCCATCTTCCTTCACACCTTCGTTTTCTCTCTTCCACTTGCCGAAATCATGTACGGTATTGACTGTCCCACGCAGCTATGACCCATTGCATCCGAAACTGCTGGAGGGGCGCCACCGGGCGCGTTGCTTGGCTTACAAATACAACAACCTCGACCCCAACACGGCACCATACGACAAGCATGGTGAAACCCAACATGCACTGCTCAGCGAGATCCTGGGCAAAATCGGACCAGGAACCTTCATAGAGCCCCCATTCGTGCCCGACTACGGATGCAACGTCAGCATCGGCAAGAACTGCTTCATGAACTTCAAGTACGTAGCACGCCCGCCCCAAGCCAGAGGTACGGAGCCCGCTAACGCACGCTTGAAGCCTCACAATCCTGGACACCAGTCTGGTCATCATCGGCGACCGTGTCCAGATGGGTCCGAACGTGAGCATCTACGGCGCCGGCCACGAGACAAGCGTCCTTTCGCGGATCAAGTTTGTCGAGTTCGGGCACCCCGTCAGGATCGAGGACGACTGCTGGATTGGTGGGCAGGTCATCATTCTTCCGGGCGTTACCATCGGTCGGGGATGCACCGTGGGTGCGGGGGCCGTCGTCACCAAGGATCTTCCTCCGTACTCGGTGGCTGTGGGCAGCCCGGCCAAAGTCATCAAGACGCTCCCGACTGTCGAGGAAGAGCGCGCCGACCCGAACAACCCGTTCAATAAGATGGATGACCGCGAATAGACACGTAGACCCTGCCCTCTCAATACATCTCCTTTGTCCCAGCCCCGCATCTAGATTGAACATGTGGTCTCCAGTTCACTACAAGATGGTGTCCATGTGTGGCTTCCCATTGGAATCTCTTGCCCTGGTCAGCTAGTATCGCAAGATGGCCCGATGAGGTAATTGCCTATTCGGGTAATATCTGCTGCGAATAAGCTTGGATTCCAGGCCACTCAAAGCGGGCCGAGAAAGACGATTGCGCGAGCGATGGAACAGACTCAGCGCACAGCACGAACCCGATCATTCCAGCTTGACAAACATCGGCCTCGGCTGCGCCTCCACCCAAGCGTCTTCATGCACGATCGCCACGCCCAGCCTCCTCGCCACATCGCCCCTCCGCTCAACCATCATCACATTCAGCAAGCAAAACGCCCTCACCTCAAACCTCGCCTCGTCGAAATACACGGGCTGGAACTGCGCCGCGTGCGCCATCGAACCCATGAACTCGCCCCGCGACAGGAGAATGAACTCGAACGCCCTCCTGCCCGCCACGTTCTCGGCGACCCACCCGCGATCCAGCATCATGGACCCCGCCCAGCGCCTCCGCCCGTCGAACACGGCCATGTTGCTGCCGAACCGCCACAACTTGCCCTTGCGCCCCAGATGCCGCACCTCGCTGGCGATCAGGGTGAAGGTCGCCAGCATCGTCTGGCAGGCCAGGTAGCGGGGGAAGCGCCAGTTCTCGGACGCAAAATCCACCGTCTCGCGCGGCACGACCGTGTCGAGGAAGTCGTCCGGCGGCGGCACCTGCGGCCGCACGAGGCGGTTCGCCGGCGTGAGCTCGATGCTGTGGAAGAAGGACGCGACGTGCAGGAGGAGGGCTGCCTGGTCGCCGCGCCGGCTGATGGCGAACCAGGGCACTTCGCTGGTGCACGACGTCATGTAGAAGTAGTTGCCGAACTCGACGCTGGAACGCCACCCGGTCCAGGACCAGGTCGGGCCGTGCATCTCCTCGCTGCCGTCCGCGCTGGTGTGGAGCGGGTGGGTTTGGCGCCGGGGGACCCCGAGACATGTCCATAGCAGCGCCGTGTCCAGGTATCTCTCCGGGAGTCCGTACCAGAAACGCGTTTGCATGGAGCTCTTTAGTACGTTTTGGACGCCTTGGAAGGCGTTGAGGATGTCGCGAGGGTCGGAGAGCGCGCGGCTGCTGTAGTCGCCCATGAGGTCCTCATAGGCGCGGGTCGCTCGGGAGTCGTCTGGGTAGGGGCGCCGAGTCAGCTTTGAGGCTTCGCCGTGGTTGTCGATGAGGACTTGGGGACCGATGTTGTTCCATAGGTTTGTGCCGCGGTAGAATTTCGTATGGAGTTTGGCGCCTTCGCCGACGGAATCCTCGCAGAAGAGACAGGAGGCGCATTGAAAGTACGCCTGGTCATCGGTAAAGTAGAGACAGCGTTTGGCGAGCATGGACTCTTGGAAAGTCCAGGCTCGGGAGTTCCAGCGCGTCTGACCGACGGTGTTGAGTAGTGTGTCGAATGGAATTGCAAGGTGATGATCCCGGACCTTCTCAATCTGCTGTTCGGCGCTCCGAGTCTTTTGTCGGATACCAGGCAATCCGCGGCAGGGTTCTGACTCGCCGGGAGGAACGCGATAGGCTGATACAATGGTAAGCACCGACTGGGCATATATCGAGTCCATCCGCATGATTTGTTTTTGCTTGTGCTCCTCGCTGTCTTGGATGATGCACAGGGCATCGATCCACAAGTACTTCTCGCCCATTTCTTTCACGAGACGAATGGCATCGGTGATAGTCCCCGGGAGCATGCCGAACTTTTCTTTCAGACACCCAGGCACCCTGAGCTCCGCCAACGTCGCAGACGTGTTCGTCAAGCCCGGAACTGACGGCCAGCAGTAACTCAGTGTGATGTACCTTGTACCGGGCGAACAGTCGCGAAGACAAAGATCTTCGACGTCGATAACAAGCATATCGCCAAGGTTGGAAGCTTCTCCCGGCCCATCTTTCCACTCTCCGTCAGGGTCACTGCAACGTTCTCCGTGAGCCGTCTCGCACAGACGAAGCCAGCTCCGCGCCATGCCTACATCAAAAAGCTCGTTGACGCGTCTGCCGTGAAACTTCGCATTGTCGCAAGCACTGATGCCATCCTCTGCCACCAGCTGAATGTCTCCAGCGTGACACTCCGAAGGCGGGGTCAGCATACGGCCTCGCGGCATGTGTGTGGAGATAGCAATGCGGAAGGTATCTTGGGCGGGCGACTCTGCAAAAAGGTAGCTGTACATCCAACATTGCATGGGTTTCCCGGTCGATCGGCTTGACGCGAGGACAGCTTTGGGATCTTTGTCCGAGTAGTGGCGGCGGTGGCATATCGCTTTAATGACGATGCGGCAGAAGCTGCACTCGACGCTTTTGTCCAAGATGTCTTCCAAATCGCCCAGCGCAACCGCATCCTGAGTTGGGGCTACGAATGACCCAAGTCTGCCTGTTCTGCAATGGATCGCTTGTCGGAAGTACGAGTAAATGTTGATTTTGGAGCACGTGTCGCAGAGTCCGTCCGTATGGGTTTGAATTGTCGTCATTGCTATGGGTGTATGTTCTCAGGTATCCCTCAAGGCTGTCAGTTGAAGTTACGCCCTGCAGTGTGGGGGCGAGGCGCATGCATGTATCTATATTTATACATCTGCCCTGTAACAGGCGCATAGAAGCGCCTCAAATGTATGGTCATACAAGCCCGCTTACGGGCCCCCATATCTTACCAGCACCTCAGCTTCCGTTGCGCCTAGTCGGTAGAGCCGTCGTCCCCGTACCACAGTGCGGCCACGTTTGCCAGCGAAACAGCGTAACGAGCCTGCCCGCCTGCACATATGTCGCGCGCGCTCTAGCGGGTTGAAGATCATGGGGAACGGGTTCATCGAGTCTTGCGTCAGTATCACCGTCGTAGTGGTTCTCTGGGAAAATCGGCAGCGAGCGAGCGCCAGGGAATGTGGCGAGCGCGTGCGAGCAGGTGGCAGATTGAGGCTGATCGAGTCGTCTGCGCAGGGGTCAAGCAGCGGGGGGTAGCATCTCGATCGTTTGCGCCGTGACCACGTGGTTGGGGGCTGGAGCCGGACCGAGTGGCATTCGTGGGTGTCCGATCGTACAGAACTCCGCAATAATCTGTTGGGCGACATAACGATGCGCTACGGAGACGAGTCAACGGTCTCTTGTGTTGTCTTAGCCGATCGATGATCTTGCGTACTGATTAGCCTCAATTCCGGCCTAAGTTGAATTTGTTTGATGCTCCATTTTCGTGTGTGTCTCATCCGACCGGTGGTGGTAGCATGATGTTATTGGTGGGGAAAAGCAGGCAAGTTGAGGCGAGAACTACCCCGTATCTCAAGAACCCAGGCCTCAATATATCCATAAAATGACTGCAGATCTGACATGACGGATGAGGAACTTGACTTTCCCAGATCCATGTCTTTTAACAAGGGAAGGTTTGTCCACACCACATCTTCATGTCCAAGCGCTGGATCCTTCGAAAATCCCTCCAGGTCGCTGCAAGGGCCTCTCCAGAGAACGTGCGAAGCGGATCCCCGGCAAAGCAGGATCCCCGGCAAAGCAGGATCGTCCCAACATTTACCAACAACGGCCCCTTCCTGTACCAAGTTGAGACTGGCCTGTATCAGGCGTAGGGTTTGGAGTCACTCTGCGTGGTAAGCTCTGGAGACAGTCGGGCACTCATTTGCATAGCTCGACTCCGTGTCCATGTCGGAAATTTCGAGCCCCGGAGAACCTGCATTGGCGTAAAGTCACCCCAAAGGAAGGACGTCGGCGATGGCACAGTGAGAAGGCTTTCCAAAGGTGGACCTTGATGAGAGGATGGAGAATGGAGATGCCGCAAACCATGCAATATGAGCCTGCGACGTGGATGGGTCTGAAAGAGGCCCCTGGTGCGATGTTGCTGCAGATTCCTCGGTCTAGATGCATCTGTGGAGGCTCAGGAAGATCTGCACCAAAGCATAAAAGATCCATGCCACTGAGCCTGATACAATAGAGCACCGGATTTGTCATCCCGAAGACATGGCAGGCAGATGTGCAGGTACCGGCGAATCGGACCCTCGGAAAACAATAGAAGGACCCCCGTCGGAACTCGGGGGCTCTCCACAGCCGTTCGCTCGTATAGATGAGCCATCAATGCATTGCTCGAGCACAAACGTATTTTGAATTGAGTGTGAAAATTTACGGGACCGGACTCTCTTGGGAAGTACTACCGCTTCGGGACTCGGTAGTTGGCGGAGCTGGCCGGTCCAAGAGGGCTTATCGAAATGCGGTTCTACTGACCAATAGCGGCGGGTACGGACGGAGGCAATTGTGGTCGTTGCCACCTCGAATAGCCTGTCAAGCGCTTACACGAGGGCTTTCAGAGGAACGTGTGTTCGCCTATTTACCCGCAGGGCATCCGATCGGGATAGGCGGAAGAAGCGGGACAATGAATAGAGACACGGGAGTCCCCGATGTTTAAGGTTTTGCTGGAAGCCAAGGTTCCCTTGCTCGAGCACGGCAAAAGAAACAAGCGGACTCGTTTCCAAACGCGAAACACGAAGAATTGTGGTTGGTTGAGGTTGGGGGAATGCATCAGAGATCAGTGTCCAAACGGGCAAAGATGGTGATCCGAAAGCAGATCGGAGAAGATGGTGAGCGGTATTATTGCGAGCCTGGATCTCAGATGTCAGCTTATTCTCGCACGCACTGAGTGATTGGAAAGCGTCTGCTTGGCCGGCGTGTCGCCCTAGAGGAGAAGTGGTGCTCGCATCAGGAGAAAGCGGAGCCGCTTAGACAAAAGGCCGAGAAGACCGGCAACCGGATTTCGTGGCAGCAAAAGGCGCAACGCGCTTAACTCGCTTGCAATCGCCAGAATGGGCGGGATCCGCGGATCGTCAGGCGAGGCGCCGAGCATTTGCGCTTGCGCTATGGTGCTGAGATACGGATGATCGGTATAGGGAAGCCTGATTATCAGCAGCAACGGCGAATGCTTTCTTTCCCACGGCGCCATCGGGTGTCGTAATCCTTCCAATACGGCGGACAGCCGGTCGGGGCAACGATCAGCCGTCCAAGGCGCATAGGGCGATAGATAAAGTTTACGCACGAACTGGGTCGGCGCAGCATGGCTGGAACATCATACTGCTAATAAGGGACAAGGAGTAGCGGTGATTTGCTTACGCATCGCCAACGCTCTGCAGGGCGATCACCGCGGCCGGGGCGCCCGATCCTGGAGCGATCGTCAGTGTGAACTAGCGAAAAGCAAAAGCGCTCTGCCACGCAAACGACGTCAGCGGTTCCGAGCAGCCTGGCGGCGTCTCGAGGCTGGCTGGGCAGATCGAAATTTGCGGACAGCAGCAGGCGCCGCATGCGGTGGCTCCGGGTTGTCGTTGGGCGTGTGTGGTTGTGGGGTCGCGGACAGCGGGCAGCGGGCAACGGGCAGCGGTTCGACGCGGCGCTGCAGGAGCGCAGGAGCCGAAGGGCAGTGTGGCATTCTTTAGCGCGTGGCCGGCAGTCGGGGCTGTTTAGGCGAGATTGTGGATGCTGGCGGGAGAGAATCAACACAAAACGGCTTCCCACATGTTCGCGCTGCGGGCGGAGCAGACTCCGGCCCCACGACGGCAGCACCGCAGCGCAGCAGCACCGCAGCACAGCAGGCTGCCAGCCGGCACCTGTCACGGCGGGAGGTCCGGGCCGGCCAGGAGAGCGATGAAGCCAGGGAAGCCAGGCCCTGCAGGCGCGCAGGGTGAGCCGGCCAGGGCGAGGGGTGCCTGGGGGCCCCTGAGCAGGCGAGCAGGCTGAAGAGGGGCGGCTGCAGGCAGTCAGCAACGGGCGGGCCGGCAGCGCCATGGAGGCGGGACAACGGCGAGCGGGTCGCGGGCCAGAGCACATCCGGAGTATAAGACAGTGCCAGGTGCTGGAGCAGGGCAAGCGAGCGGCGCGGCAGTGCTGGGCTGCTGGGCTGCTGGGCTGCTGGGCTGGCGTGGTGTGCGTCCACTGACTGCGTCCGCTGCGTCCACGGTGGCTGGCGGCCGCCAATGGGGGCCTCGGGCCGGCTCACCAGCGAAACAACATCTCGTGGTCCCCGCCGTCGCCCGCCGACTCAGGCCAGTTCAGGCCAGTCCATCGTCAATCTCTCCCGCCCCGGCTCGCCTGCGATTTGCACCCGCCGCTGACTCGCCCCGAGCCACCGCGCCCAGTCGCTATTTATGCCGCCTTGGCCTCCCGCTGCTGCGCCTGCGCCCGCGCCCTCGCCCGCCGCCGCGTGACGTGCCATGCTGCCTGCCTCGTCGCTCTCCTCCGCGCCCTGTATATCTCTCTCCACGTGCCCGCGCCGCATCCCGCGCCGCATCCCTCGCCGCCCTTGCATGCCTGCCGTCCGCCTCCGCCGCATCCATGGTCGGCGTCCCGGGCCGCAGCAGGTTGGTCAACGAACGCCGCTCCCGCCCGACGACGACAAGTCATGCTAACCCCCGCCCAGCGGCTGCCACACCTGTCGCGCCCGCCACATCAAATGCGGTGCGTGCCCTCTCTCCCGGCCCTCTCTCCTGGCCCTGAGCCCTGAGCCCGCCAGCTGACAGCAGGCTGCCCAGACGAGCGTAAGCCCACGTGCCGTCGCTGCGAGAAGTCTGGCTACACCTGCCAGGGCTATGAGAAGCCCATCCACTTCCTGATCCACACTGCCGCCGGCCAATCATCGTCGTCCACTTCCTCGGCTGGCGCCACGCCCTCGCCCTCGCCTGTGCCGCTCGCTACCCGCTCAAAGGCCCTGGCCAAGCCTCGCCCTCAACCCCAGCCCCAGCCCCAGCCGCCGCCGCGCCGCCGCGATGCCCAGGACCAGCGCGTCGCCACAAGGCGGAAGCAGCAGTTCGCCTACTACTTTCCCGCCGTCCCGCAGGAACTCGGCTTGGATGGATTTGTCGACGACATGGCCTTCTCCTTCACCTTTTCAAATCTTGTCTACAGCAGCTTTGGTCGACCCTGGCTGCAACTGGCCGCCAAAGGTGCCGTTGATGACATGTCGCTCTCGGCATGCAAGGCTCTTGCCCTGGGCTTTTTCGGCAACTCACAGCGTCAGAAGAAGGTCCAAGACAGGGGTGCCGGCGAGTATGGTGTCTCACTGCGGCTGCTGATTGAGGAGCTGTCCAAAGTCGACCAAGAGAACGCTGGCAAATACATCATTCCCGTCATGGTAATGCTGATGTACAGCGTGCGTTCCATCTCCTCGGCTTGCTCGTTGGCATGGCGTGCTGATTGGTCCTCTCAGTTCTCCGTGGCCAAAAAGGCCGATTTTAGCCACCACGATGGCCTCAAGCAGTTGGTCCTGCTTTGTGGACCCGAAAAGTTTCAGCACCAGCCGTGGCTGAGTGCATTCGAAGCCACAAGAGATTTACTGGTAGTTCACACATGTACGGATGCACATGAATCACACTAACGGGATGGCATCCCGTAGATTTCGAAAGCTCTCCTCGAACGCAAACGTACCTTTCTCGAGGAGTTTAGGTGGCGGACTACTCCCTGGGCGCTAGATCCTGCCGCGAAAAGCCCAAGTAACGAACTCATGGACATCCTTTCCGAAGTCCCTGGATTTCTCGAAGACGAAGCGACTTTGAAAACGACCGACGACACCCCATTACGTATCGGCCTGTTGACTCGTGTCGAAAAATGTCTGCAGAACCTCTATCATTGGCGCTGGCGCTGGGAATCGAAGAATCCGAACGCCGTTTTCGAAGTTACGGCCAAGCCGCCAGGCGACATGAAGATGTCCGAAGTCCCCCCAGGCCTGCAGACGTCTCTGCGTTACCAAAAATGGCTCCAAGCCAACGAAATATGTCTCTATAACGCTGTACTACTGTGGATTCTGCGATTTCTTGCGGAACTGCGTCCTACCGCTTTCCCCTACCCCTCTCCCTCACCATCATCCCAGCGCTCTTCTCCTGCTGCATCGCCACAGTCTGCCGATAGCCCTCAGTCACTACAGTCTTCAGACGAATACACTTATCTTCAAGATCATATTCTCGCTAACATGCCACGAACGCCACTACTCCTCCCGGGTCAGGCCCGCAGTTTACGCCAACCAGCTATGGAAATCTGCCGATCGTTTGAGTATTTACTGGAAACTTTTGCGAAATCAAATGACATTGCGCTTTCTTGGCTTATGCCCATCAGCCTTGCGTACTACGTTCTCCAGGACGACCGAGATTACGCTCGTTGGGTTCGGAAGAAAGTAGATGGGTTTGAAGGTAAGGTTGAGCCTCCTTTCTCTTGTTTTGCTTTGAAGATGAGATACCGAGACGATGAATGCGGCAACTGCCAGCTCAAACGGAGTTTTCGAAATACATCAAAGCCAGGGCCATGGGAGCGCGATGGCCTTTGTTTACATGATCGTTTTCTCACACCGCACCGGTCTGGTATGTTTGGTTTCTCTCCCCCGAGCAAAGGCTTACCCCGAGCGTCTACCTTTAGATATCTGGGCGGTGCTCCAGAACACCAACCCTGATAGCGTCTATTGGTGCGCACATGCATTCTTGCTTCCCAATCCCCTTTGGCCATCAACTAAGTCTTTCAAAAGGGTCGAAAGACGTTCGGATCGATACGAAGCCTTCCCTTCACAATTCGGCACACAGTTTCTTCAGGAGTTTCGAGAACCGGGATGGCGATTGCCTGTCCGTCTACGAGACACGACGCCAGCAGACGATTCCGGAGGGAGTACTTGATTCGCGCCGGCAGCATTGGAAAGCAAACGGAACCCACGCATATTATTGGGATGATACCAGATACCTGCATACTACAGCATACCCGTTTAGCGTTACATTACGCGTCACGACCGCCACGTACAAGAACATCCGGAGTTGGATGGACCAAAAATCATTTCATCTTCTCATTCCGCATCTCAGGCGTTTTGCGTTTGCTTTCTCATCGCTCTGTTCCAGCTGACTACGGTTGCTACAAAAGGGACGAAGGACTTCCCGCTCCATCAAAACTTCTGGGCTCTGTACACCGAAGCTCACACGGTCAAATGTGTTGCTGACGCGAAGGCTCCAAGATAATGATGCAGAGTCGTTCTTTCGCCCTGCAACTTGATGTCGCTTTATATGACGAATGAACAATTGGACGTCTAAGTCGGCTGTCCGGTCTGACTTTGGATCCTTCCTTTTGCCTTCATGGCGGACTAAGGCATGTATTGAAATGGCAAGGCGCTTTGGTTTCATGACCCCCATCTACATCATAAGGTATCTTTATTTAATCGAAGCATCACTACACAGATGCCGCCACGCGCTCTAATCACGCTAAATGAGTTATCACCACGTACATGTATCTCCGCGGCAACCATCAATTGCATAGCAACCATTAATCATCTATTCGCTCTAAGCCTCGTCATCAAACAAACACGGCCGGAAGCACGTCACCGGCCACATCCTCCTCCACCCCCCGCAGCAGAATACGAAAACCAACACAACACCATCCCTGCGCGCTGACCCGAGAAAGGCTCGTATTTCCAATCAACATTCGCACGACTCAGACCCGGCAGGCAGCCAGCAACAACAGGGTCGCCGCACCGGTTCGCCCCGCTGCCGCTCGCCGCCTCTCACTCTCCCGCCTGATCGGCTCCATCACTTCCAGCCCCCTTAGACGACGACAACACACGGCACCTCCACCGCGCTCGCCTCCCCCCCATCCGTCTCATCCGAGCAAACCGCCACGAACTCGACCTCCGCGCACCCGCTCAGCACCCGCTGCCCCGCATCGCGGTACCCCACCACCACGGCGCCCTCATCGGCCGGCACCTCGGCGTTGAGCGTCCCCGCCGGACACGCCATCCACCCGCTGCCTTCCTTGCCGTAACGCAGCACCGGCGTGCCGCTGCCGTCATCCTTTTGCACTATCCCCACGCCCTCCGTACCGCTCGTCCCGCAGTCGACGCCCACGGCGCGCGCGGCGGGCACGGTCGCGGTCCCGCCCGGCGTGACGACAGCGCTGAGGCGCTGCGCATAGCCGGTGCCGGTTTGGAGGGTGAAGACGGAGGGGGTTTCGCTGTCGCTGTGGAAGAGGGCGCCGTGGCTGGCGGGGGAGAGGCCGAGGGCGTTGGCGCAGGAGGCGTCGGTGGAGGAGAGGGCGAAGGGGTTGAGCTCGTAGGACTGGATGGAGGGGGTGAGGTCGGAGGAGAGGACGTTGGCGGTGAGTTTGATGGTTTTGGATGTGGAGAGCGTGGAGGTTGTGGGGGCGGCGAGGGTGAGGGCCGCGGCTGGGAGGAGGAGGGCGGAGAGGAGGGTGGGGCGGGTGTGGGAGAGCATTTTTGAGTTTGTTGGGTGGTTGTTTGGTTGGTTGGTTGTGGTGGTTGTTTGGGGGGTTGGTTGGTTGGTTGGTTGATTGATTGTTTTTTCGAGGTGGTTGTGTTGGACCTTTTTTTTCCTTGAGGTGGGGGGAAGTGTCTTTTAACAAAGAAGAAATCCAAGCGATGGTAGTGGTGTGGAGTGATGGGCTGTGAATGAATCAGTCGTCGGTGTCCGTCGCACGAGGGTTATATACGGAGTAGGGCAAGCCGCAAACCGCCGCCGCCCGGCGTAGGATCTTGTTTTCTTCGTCGACGGATGAATGAATGCGCACGTACCATCTCCACTCCTTCCCCCTCGGGGATACGTAAGGAACAACTCGCTGCTGGCAAGGCGACCGTCAGAATATGGCAGTGTTACGAGAGGGATCTGGTGGCGTTCTTCGGTAGGATTCAGAGAGCACGCGCGGGTCTTGGGTGCTCGGGGAGGGCCAATCATCTGCCTTGCTTTTTTTTCTTCTTACCGAGCCACCGGGGTGGCGTGCCTCTTTCCGCACCATGTGTGTGTGTAAGGCGACCGGCGACCGGGGACGCCACAAGAGTAGGATTCAGGTACGAAAGGGGAGCTGCTACTTAGTGCCGCCAGGAACAAGAAAGTGTGGCTGTGTCGTTTCGTTGGTTTGCTGGCCGGGGAGTGATGAGGGATCGATCGGCCCACCGAACGGGACGGGGGCGCATGCCACGCAAACTTACCTGGCCTGTGGAATGTGGGAAGTGATAGATTACCTTGCGCTAGGCACCGCTACATTGGCGCCGCCGCCATGCATGCATGCATGATGCGACCCTGCGGAGGAACCTGGTTGGGCCTAGCGCTGACGTCGTTTTGCCAGATGCTGCGGCTGTGGGCCATGGCCGGTGCTACTACTGACATGCTTGCGTGTGGTGGCTCCAGCATCGGGCCTGTCTGTTTTAGGTAATATTGAGAAAATGGAAGGCACCGGGCTTTTTGGCTTGTGGGGAGTCGCTGTGAGGAAGAGGACGTTTGTCTTTGCTGGTTATTTGTTTGTTTTGTCTTTTGTGTTTTACTTTTCTGTCTCCTTGTTTCTTGCATTCCGTTCAAATGTCTCGGTGGTTTGCGTGGTGTTGGTATGGATATTTCGTCTCTGAGGCGGTGAGGGGCTGGCTGGCTTGGAAGGCCGGAGTGGGGTGTGTGCTATTTTTGGTTACACTTTGTTCGGACCGCTAGCGTTACACGGGTCCAAAGGACTGGCGGTAAGCAACTCGCGTGGCCTTGTGGCTCCATGTCCAACGAGCTCTACTCAGCGCGAATACGGGGTGACGGCTTCGAGAACGACGGTAGCTGAGCAGGACCGAGTATTGTCTTGTGATCGAGAATCATCACACGGCTAGAAAACATGGTCGTGATCCTGAAGGAAAAGGAGGCTGACTGTTGGTGGCGGAGGAGCATTCGGGAGGACGAGATGCCGTTCCGGCAAGTGCGAGAATAGGCGCGGGAATGAAGCGGAGCTATGGTCTCGCTCTTCATGGATCACGCTGACGAAGAGCAGGTGTCGTGTAAGAGTTTAGTCGTCCCCGGGAAGAGCGACTCGATACGACTCAGCTGCATGGTCAGGTCGGTGGGCTTGGGACATCTTCCATGATAATTTTGTGATAGTGAACACAAGACTCCAACGGACAATACTGCCGAGGCCTCAAGACATTTGAATTCTCCATTCTTCAGTTCAGCTCCATAGATGTGGTGTTATTTTGTCTCAATTGCCACACTGGGTTGCAGAGAAATCGCCCAACGGCGACCTTTGATGTGTGGAGTTGAAGCAGATGTTTCGACGTAGATGTAGGTCCAAGCAACCTTCCTTTGTTGATAGTTGAAGCGCATACTCGGACGTAAACACGAGAGTTAAAGCCATGTAAACCCATCGATAATAGGGTCCCATTGCATAGCTGATATATGCAGTAGGCTAACTATCTCAACCCACTGTGTTGGGTAATGACGATCTTCCAAGAATGCCTAACTCACCACAAATCAGGACTAGCGATTCTGACTCGAGCAACCAATGACATGAGTGCAGGTCATGATTCGGTGATACTTGTCAGGCAAGGAGAGAGGCCCTTTGCCCCGTACCCCGCATTTCGGTCAAACCCCGCCCGCTCTACCTTCGGCTTCCCATATTCGCCTGGATTCGAGCATCAAGGCTTGATCCACGCCAAGAAAGCTACTCTAATGCGCCGACATGGCCGGCAGTTCCTTACTGACTCTGCCGGCGGTGCGGCAACGTCAATTCATTCGAACGACCGGCTTCCAGTCCGGATTGATGCCTGTTCTGGCAATGCCGAACATATGACCTTGACCGGGGAGTATAAAAACTTCTTCCTGCTCTGGAACAATGGGCACAGATTTTACTGCTTTGTTGCATTCTCCCTTGTCTATCCGATAGACGCTTTCTCGCCATGAATTTACTCGAGCTTCGGGGCCGGCCTCTCGTCACCTTGATCTTAGCCGTCTCCGGTATTGACTTCTTACTGTTTGGTGTAAGTCTGTACTTCCGCCTTCATAGACCCGTCCTTTGCTGACTCAAGATACACAGTACGATCAAGGTATGTCCGATCTCTCGGTGTGTCAGCAAAGAGGATCTTATTGATAGTGTGCAGGTCTTTTTGGTGGAATCCTTGCCGGTGAAAGATTTCAGAATATGCTCGGAAACCGTAAGTGACGTGATGCGTATCTCATCTGCCCTGCTTGTGCTGAAATTCGTCCCGCAGCTAGCTCTACCATGACTGGACTCGTTACGGCCATCTACGACATCGGCTGCGCAATCGGAGCCGTTACCGCCTTCATTTTTGGCGAGCAATTGGGCCGTAAACGTTCCATCATCTTGGCAAACATCATCGGTAACTTCTTCCCTGCGCCGACTACGCAGCCAGACGTCATCTCACTCCCAGGTGTAGTCATCATCGGTGCAACCATTCAGACTGCGTCCTACAGCTATGCACAGATGTAAGTGCATTGTAGAACAGAGATTTAGTGAATCACTCCCCGGCTGATCCATCGACACAGGTTCGTTTCCCGCATCATCGCAGGTGTTGGCGTGGGACTCAGCACCGTTGCCGTTCCAATCTTGCAATCTGAGACTCTGCCCGCGCACAACAGAGGCGCTCTTCTGGTGGTGCAGTCCGCCCTCATCATTATTGGCGTGGCCGTGGCATCCTGGCTTTGTTTCGCAACCCTTTTCACCGAGAGCTCAATGCAATGGCGTTTTCCCGTAAGTCCATCCATCTCTTGCGAATGCACCGCTCCGTTGCTGACGCCATTGTGCAGATAGCCTGCCAGATACTATTTTCGTTGATCGTCCTCGTACTGTGCCCTTGGATTGTAGAAACCCCTAGATGGCTGGCGAAGCGCGGCGAGGTGGATAAGGCGCGTTACATCCTCTCGCGCCTGCTCGATAGACCTGACGATGATCCGGAGGTGTCTGGCCAGCTGAACGAGATCCTGGACGCCATCGCTCTCGAGGAAGAAGATGGCGAGCCTTCTTGGGGCGAGGTGTTCAGCAACGCGACAAAGTCTCGGAACTTGCAGCGAGTGTGCCTTGGCATGGGCCCTTATATGATGAACCAATGGTCGGGCATCAACGCTTTGTGCTAGTGAGTCTACCGCCGCAACAAAGTCGGAAGGTTGCCTATCCCTGACGACCTTGTGCAGCTATCTCGCCTAAATTTTCCAAGAGTATCTCGACTACTCTCAGAACTTCTCCTTGATCCTTGCAAGCGTCGCCTTCACTCAATACGCCGTCTTCTCGTGGCCTCCATACTTCTATATTGACCGCATCGGTCGTCGTTGGAGCATCATGCTGTCCTCGGCCGGTTGCGCCATCTGCATGGCTATCGTGGCAGGCTGCCTCGCCGTGCGGACGTACACCAATGCCGCCGCGGCCGTAGCCTTCATGTTTGTACGACCATCCACCGCCCCTCACCGGATGAAACATACCCACTAACGGCCGCCACTCTTCCCCCACAGCTCTACCTCGACTTCTTCACTTCCGGCATCCTACCAGTATCATGGTCCTACTCGGCCGAGATCCAGCCCCTCCGCGTCCGCAACAAAGCCACCGCCGTCGGCGTCTTCTCGCACTGGATGTCAAACTTGTAAGCAACGCACCACACACACACACACACACACACACACACCCTGCACCATCCCTCCCTCCTCCCTGCCATGCCCATCACCGCGATCGCTAACATGCCACGCTCCAGCGTCGTCGTCATGGTCACCCCAATCGGCCTCGACAGCATCGGCGGCCACTACTTCTGGATCTGGGCCATCATATGCGCCCTCTTCATCCCGCTGATCTACTTCGTAAGCACCCTCCCCTTCCTTTCCTCTCCCCTCCCTTCCTCTCCTCTCCCCTTTTATTCTTCGCACGCTCCTTGCCTTGCCCACGGTTTCACTAATGCAGGTCTGCTTTTCCGGTAGTTTGGCGTCGAAACTTCGGGCCGCTCGCTCGAACAAGTCGATCAGATGTTCTTTGACGAGCCGCGGCTGTGTATGGGGTTGAGTCCGAATCATCGCCGCGTTATACGGTCGTCGGCGGAGGATGAGGAACAGAGGTACTCGACGTTTGAAAGGCTGCATGAGAAGGTGAAGGGGGTGGAGGTGGTGGAAGATGGAGCGACGAGGTGAGAAAGGGGTGATGTGTTGAGAGGGAGGTGGCCGTTTGGAGGTGGGGTAGGTCGTCAGTGGTGGAAGACCATTGGGTCATCGTAGGGTGCCTTTCATCGTGTTCTTTTCTTGCAGGATTGGTTCGATTCTTAGGGAAACTGTTCTGTGGGTTTGTCTTCTGGTGGATTTCTCCTGGTTCTTTGATTCGAGTGGCATTTGTTGGTTTGGTCGTGGTATCAAAGAAACGTTTGACGATAGAAACATACATGCCGCGGTAGATTCGATGGCATCTGCTCTGATGACAGGTTTCAATAAGTGGTGACGGTTCGCCCGGTATAGACAGAGGCGATGTCGAATCGACATATTCAAGATACCAATCGTGCTCATGCTTCCTATTCAGCGGAATAACACTGTTGCACCATGAGGGACGAGGTTACCCGCGAAGATTACCTTTTGCCTTTATGATTTTTGTTCACTTGCAGAAACTTTTGAGTCATAGTACAGCTCTTTTGTCAGAAGGCTAAGCTCAATTGATACCATGAAAGGCCCAAAGACAGTCACGGGAGGTCAAAATATGAAGATATAATGTACGCAAATTTTGATACTTATATCAAGTAACTCAACGGCGTTGTGGCGGAGTGGTTATCGCGACAGACTAGAAATCTGTTTCCTTCGGGAGCACAAGTTCGAATCTTGTCAACGTCGAGCAACTTGTTCTTTTGTCTCCCTTGCATGTAGGCCATCGTTTTGTCCATGAAAGGGGTGGGCGTTTGGACGTGGAGAAGAAATTTTGCCGGGCCGAGACCGTTTCAGGGGCTACATCTCCGAGCCGACGTTTTGCCATGCTACATACCACCAGTATGCAAGGTGCCACAGCTCTTTGCGAACTAGTGCATTCCTAGTGTTCCTCTGTTGCTTTATTCTCTGCAGCTGTAGACGACAAGAAGGATACGAACAATTGCTTTTTCGCTACTTAATGAGCGCATAGTCTTAGAATTCAGTGATCTCACGTACTGCTACCATGTTGAGATCTACTGGCATTGGTATTTTATTTCAGTGTTGCCGAAAGTGGATTGCTTACCATTGAGCCTGATGATGCTGATATTCTCGTCTGGATGTCTTTTCGTGCGACTCTCCCGTTAACCTCGTCACCCTGAAAGCCATTTGGTTTGCTCAATCATTGCAACCCTACATGAACCGATCTTGAACAAACGTATCATTCCCACTAACGCCACAACTCCAACCATGCGTCCCAGAAAATCCCGTGTAAAACTTCCCCACAGGGCCTCCTCACAATTCCCCTCCATCATAGTCACTCATACCCTCCTGAACGACCTTGTCCACCTCTCCCGCCGCCCTGCCAATCTGCCCACCCTCCTTCTTCGCATTCTGCAATCCGCTTTCCACGGCCGGCTGGATCAGCCTCGCAAAAACCTGCTGCCTGCCCTGCCTATCCATATACATCTGCCCGTCCTCGTCCTTCGGCGCGCCAAACAGGTTCAGATGCGCAAAGCCGTTCACGCCCTGCCCATGGCACCCCGCCTGATGCAGCGGGAACCACCCGCGGGCAGCGCAGGCATCCGCGGCGGCGGCTGCACGCGCCGCGTCGGCGTCGGCGGCGATGCCGGCCCGGATGAAGGCGGCCAGCGACACGAGCTGGTGGTGGCGCAGCCGCTTGAGCTTCTCGGCGTTGGCGTGCGAGGACGAGGACGTGGTGGCGCCGGAGGCGGTGGTCCATTTCTGGGTCGACGCCGTCCCTGCTCCCGCTCCCGCTCCCGCCGGCGCCCTCCAGCCGAGCACGCTGGTGAAGCAGCGCAGCGTGTGCACCCAGCCGCCGGCGCAGCCGACGACGTCGCCCGGGTGCGTCGCGAGCAGCCAGTCCAGCACGTCGAACGAGGTCGTGCAGACGTCGGTCGAGAGGCTGGTCATGCCGGCGCGGGTGCGGCGGAGGAGCTCCTCGACGTGCGGGCGGACGTCCGGGGCGGGCAGGGCCTGGAGGAGTTTGAGGAGCTGCTGGCGCACGCTGGTGGAGGTGTCGTAGATGAGGGAGAGGATTTTGGGGATGATGACGGAGACGGGCTGGGGGAGGGGCGCGTTTTGGCTGCGGGCGGCTATTACGGCGTTGGTGAGGTAGGAGAGGGATTCGCGTCTTTGGGTGTCGGACTTGTGGGTGAGGAGGTTGAGTTGGTGGGTGAATTGGGCGGTTATTGTTGGTGCGGTGGTGTGTATGGACTGCTCCTTGACGATGATTGCTAGGTTGTTGTCAGTATACGATATTGCTCTGAGAAGACATCGCATGATTGTATACATTTGACAAGGAAAGAAGTTGAGAGAACACACTGCCGCACATGTGACTTGAGACCAAAGAAGGGAACGGAGACGTAAAAAAAAAAACCAAAACCAAAAAAAAATCAAATGATGAACTGCCAAAAAAGGAGCAAGCGGTGTGAGAAGAAGAATTGTTCGTAAACTCACATTTGGCTTTGAAGCTGGTGTCGGTGAAGTTGTCGGGCTTGGGTCTCGCCTTGCCGACCTTGAGCTTCGGCTTCTGGAAATCCTTCTTCTTTTCCTTCTTCCTCTTTGCGCTGGAACCCATCTTGTCAGCCGCTGTCGAGTAGCGTCTTCCGTCGTCGTGTGCGGCACGCGCTGGTCAGAGGCGGCAGCATGAGGTTGGCGCAGTGCAGCCATGCAACCAGGGCGGACGATTTTTGTGACTTTCTGCGGCTAGCACCCAAACGGGAAAGGCGCCCGCGCCAAGACCAACCCGCCGCTCCTGCGCGCGCGCAGTCCGCCGTCGCCCAGCAGCTCTCCCGCTCGTTGTCAACACCACCCACCCCAGAAACAGCTGTCGCTGCGCCGCCTTGTGCCTGCCATTTCCGTCGCCCGCCATGACGCAAATAGTCGTACGCTCGCCGCCCGCCCTACACCCTCTTCCGAGCCCGCAACTGACCACACCCCCCATGAAGCCCTCGGAAACCCTCTCCCTCCTCACGCGCCTGAGCCAGAAGCCCGGCGTCCAGAGCACCCTGGTGCTCGCCCGCGACACCGGCGCGATCGTCCACACCTCCGGTTTCCTCTCCAATAGCGCCGCAGCGAACCCCAACACCACGCTGCCCGCCCCCGCCGACAACGCCGCCAACACCGCCAACAACGCCGTCGCACCTGGGGTTGCCGCTGCTGCTGCTGCGCTGACGAACGGCAAGCAGGAGACGGGCATGCGCAGCGCCGAGGATGTCGCCCGCATGGTGCATGGCTTCGTGGAGGCGGCTGGGGAGCTGGTCAAAAATCTGGAGGAGGAAGACGAGGTCAAGCTCCTGCGCCTGCGCACTAAGAAGAACGAGCTGGTCATCGTACCTGGTAGGTCCCGAGAGCGCTCAGGCGTGGCCCTGGACGGGGGCGGCAAGTTGCATACCAGAGCTAACGGCGACGCTCCTCTCCAGACCCCCGATTCATGATTGTCGTCGTGCACGACACACCGCCTACGCCTTAGACAGTGGTCTCGCAACTTCTTCTAATTCACACATCCCCCCGAGCGGGCTTTACCAACGATACCCCTTTTGCATGGTCGGGCGTTACAACATAAAGGAAACTAGGGAAATCAGGAGATCCCCGAGGAAGGACGGAGCGCAGCACACACATCATAATACAAAAGACAGAAAAGTATTTGCATCGAAAGAAAGGCTGTCGCATTCACTCTTGTTCCCCCAAATCACCAATGCTCCTCCCCGATCTCCACCGTGTTCACGTCGACGTCGCCCGCGAACCAACGCTCGCCCTCGCCCAACTCGACGTCGTTGCCGCTCATCTGCCTTTTGCGCATGCGCCCGTCGACCGCAAACGTCCAGTCCTCGAGCCCGTAGCAACGCTTCCACTTCATCCCGTCGTGCGCGTCTTGGTACTCGTACCAGAATTGGACGGCGATTTTGTCGTCGGCGAAGGAGAACTGTACAAAGAAAGCAAGAGGAGAGAAATTAGAACACTGCATAATGAAGCACGGGACGGGGCTTTTTGAGGGGCGAGGAATCCACTCTTGGGGAGACGAACCAGTTCCTTACGCAGCCGGTAGCTCTTCTCCTTCTGCCACTTCTTGGTCAGAAAGTCGACGATCTGATCGTGGCCCTTGAGGAACGTGGACCGGTTGCGCCAAATCGAGTCTTCGGTGTACGCCTTGGCGATCACGGCGGGATCCCTTTGGGGGCCCCCGAGGGGGGCGCTCATCAGCTATACCTGGGCGTATCGGAGGAAGGAGGGGGAGCGCGCGGTGTACGTACTGCGTGTTCCACAGATCCTGCGCCTTCTTGACCTTGACGTTCGCCGTCTCGCGAGTGAAGGGCGGGGCGAGGGACATGTTCACAGCTTGTTTTATTTGTTATTGCCTTTTCCGTTAGACAGATCCAGACTGTATTAATGAACTTTAAATATCGGCTTTGTCTGTGTTGCTCAATGCTTTTATAAGTGCCTTGCAATCGTCAGCCCTGCTTGTCCATCCGTGGCTGTCGTTGGGTGACTCAGCCGCTTGCCGATGCGGCACTTGCTTACCCTTGCGCAGCCAGTACGCTTTCTCCGCGGGATTGCCCCTGTGGCTGGGTGTAGATTGTGGTCGGAGTCGGACGAGGTTGCTGCGTAACAGGATGCTTCTAGGCCGCACAGCGCTTAGATGGAAGGTAGGTGGTTTGGTTAAGCAGTGATGCAATTGCGGAGGTTCTCGACCCCACATGCGCCTTAATGCAGATGAGTGAGATTTCAAGCCAACGAATGGTTCGACCACATCCACGGTGCTGTACATGACCTGCATCTATGACACTCGACGATGGCAAAGACCCATTTTGGAAGGTATGGGATTTTCGCCATCTTATGATTTTCTTCATATTCAGCCATGGCGGGAGCGGGTCAATGCTTAACGTCAGTTTTATATCAAAAGCGCATGCATCTGAAAGGATGCATGAAACTATAAGAAGAGAACAAGAAAGAAAAAGAACAAGAAATGCGTGAGTCTTGATCTATCATCTAGCATCTAACATCAACAACGGCATGCCCCCCAACCCCCTGTGCAATAAAGGAACATATACACTCATTCGGGTCATACACACCCCTCAACGATCTCTATCATAAAAATCCCGCATCTCCTGCAACACGCCATACCACATCATCCTCAGCCGCTGCGGGGGGCCCTCCATGCCGAACTTCTCATGCAACGTCACGACGCCGGCATCCAGGTCCTTCTCGCTCGGCCAGGTGGCGCTCCAGCGGGGGTCGAGCTCGCACCAGGGCATGGCGCCCGAGGTGCGGAAGACGTAGTTGAGCAGGCTCTGCTCCATGGTGTGCGGGTCGAAGCGGCGGTAGCGCCGGGTGACGCGCAGCAGCAGCTGGAAGAGCTCGGGCGAGGGCGCGGCGACCCAGAAGCCGGCGCTGAAGCGGTCGGTGCGCGGCGGCGGGTAGGGGTGGGCGCGCTCGCCGGCGAAGGCGTTGTCGGAGCGGGCGCAGAAGACGTAGCGGGCCGGCAGGGGCGCCTCGTCGGCCGGGATCTGGGAGAGCAGGTCGAGCTTCGTGTGGGCCGTGTAGAGGACGCTGGTGCGCTCGCCGAAGATGGCGTCGACGGGCGCGGTGAGGAGCGTGTCGGCGTCCATGAAGAGCACGCGGGCGTATTGCGTCATCTCGAGCAGGCGCAGCTTGGTGAATTGGTCTTTCCAGCGCTCGACGCCGGTGGAGATCCACCAGCTGAGCGCGATGTCCTCGGCGCGGATGACGGTGGCGCCATCTTGGGTGAGCTGGTCGACTTTGTACTGGGCGACTTCGTTGGTGACCAGGACGATGAAGTCTATCGAGGAGCTCCGGATGCGGGTCGACTCGGCGTGGAGCAGTTGATAAGTCAGGACCCGGGTGGCGGCGTAGTAGTAATCCGTGCCCTCTGGGTCTTGCGGGTCCGTGCTCGGGTTCTCGCTCAGAAACGTAGCAATCGCGAATCTTGATGATTCGGAAACTTCGTCCAATCGTCCGTAGGATGGGTCAATGAGCGGGGCAGTCGATGACCAGCGCCACAGGAGCCATAGAACAAGGAAGACCACAACGGCCGAGACGACATTTTTTCGGCGGACAAAGGCGTTCGGCGAATGAGTGGAAGGCATACCTGGCCGCGTCCTGCAATGGGTAGGCCTGGAAGCTCAATTCGTTTCGTGTTGGGAGTGATAAAGGAGAGAGATTAGAACCAAGCCTGGACATGTCGGCCCGAGTGCTGCCAAGCAACTCCGTGCTGATCTGGCGCTACCACGTATCCTCGAACTCGTATTGCCGAAGGAAGGCCATCCATCTCTGGCATCCGCCAGGCTTAAGATCCGGGGAGTGTGGGTGAATTGAAACACAGGCGGAAGAATCCCCGCGAGATTCGGCTTCGTTGTTCAGGGGCATTCATGCGGCAACGTTGAAGGGGAAACAAGTAACATTGACTTTGACGGTACGAATGTTTGAGATTGGCTTACTGGAGAAGTGTACCGGGGTTGTGCAATGGATCCTCGGTGTTCCTGTCATTCAATGATTTGTGCACATAGTGTTGCTTTTGGAATAAGGAGAGCCGCCAGTTACCCACGTCGTTGGCGAACTCAGATACATCGCATCCCGGCTTTGACGCCCGCCTTTGTCTATGTTAAAGCTGCGTGCTGGGGCAGCGACGGTATATCGGGCATCTTGACGTGCTGCACTGAATCCACGGAGAGCGCGGAGAACAAATCAGGGCTTAGTGGCCGTCGAGGCGGAAGGTGTGTGATTCTCCGAATAATGATTTGAGAGCTGCAGTTGGACATGTGGTCGGCATACTGGTATGCCACCATCGGGCCTACTCTAGAAGGTTCTGCTCAGTCAGCTTGATGGCTCCGTCTTCGGTGCAACAAGCGGTCCCGGCGTATCCGCAACAGCGACCGACGGTAAGAAAGTGTGAGATGATGCAAGAGTGGAAGAGAGACCACATTTCTGGCGTGTTTGTGAGAGTGATATTTTGGAACGCCGCAGTGAGTCTAGCCGGCTCGGACAGCCGGGCAGCGTGACATGCGGAGGATGAGCGGCCGTTGTGAGAGCTTGTTTTTCCCCCGTGCAGACCTTTTGGCACGTTCTGCCGTGGCTGTGCGACTAGGCTGTTGCACGCAACAGTGAACTGGTGCGCCGGAAACTCGGGACCGCCCATTGCAGCGGGTGTGTCTGGGCTCCGGCATGGATGGTGGTGAGTCGGGATGGGCCCGAAAGCCGAGATGGCGAGCTTAGGCATCGGCCAACCACGTCATCCGCGGGGCAGCGTGATTCCAAATCGCCGCGGTTAAGCTACGAGGAAGCTCCCCTCCAAGGTGTTCAAATCAGCCGCCGCCGCACACCCCGCTCGCACATTCTTCATCCTCTCGCCCATCTTCTGCTCCGTCCACGACTCCACGCCCTCCTACACAGCCAATTGATCCTTTCTCTCTGCTCAATCAACCACCATGGCTCCTCTCAAGGTCGGCGACAAGCTCCCCGAAGGTGTCAAGTTCACGTACGGTTACCCTCCCTTTGCCTGTCGGCCGCTCGTCCCCCACCTGAGACCAGCTTGAATCAGTTCAAAGGGCTAACGCTCTACAGCTGGGCTCCCATTCTTGAGGAGGACCCCACCGTCTGCGGTCGTCCTCAGGAATTCGACGCCAACAAGGAATTCGCCGGCAAGAAGGTCGTCCTCGTCAGCGTTCCCGGTGCGTAACCCTCACACGATCCGGTCCTCCGTCCATGAGCCCCCAATTGACGTGGTTGCAGGCGCTTTCACCCCTGGCTGCCAGGCCTTCCACGTCCCTCCCTACATCCAGAAGCTCGATGAGTTGAAGACCAAGGGTGTTGATGCTGTTGCCATCATTGCCTTCAACGATGCATTCGTCATGAACGCGTGGGGCAAGGTCAACAAGGCAAAGGAGCCTGTTGTAAGTTTGTCCTCTGCGGATTGCCAAACTTGTGGTTGACAGGTTGTTAGTACTTCCTCAGCGACGACAAGACCCAGTTTTCCAAGAACTACGGCTGGCAGGCTGGTATGGGTGACCGTAACGGCCGCTGGGCCATGGTCATCGAGAAGGATGGCACCATCTCTTACTCTGAGAACGAGCCCAACCCGGGCCAGGTCACGGTGAGTACCGCTCTTGCGCCTTTGGCGGACCCGCTTGAAATACGCACGTACGATTCTTGCCAGAAGAGAGTGACTAACGCCTGGTGTGTCAGGTTTCGGGCGCCGATGCTATCCTTGCGAAGCTGTAGGTTACTCGAGTGGTCATGATCGCATCATGTGGGCTCAAAGATGCCGATGATGGTCTGATAGAAGCGAATTTTATCACGCGTGATACCTAGCCTGGCGCCGATGGGGTCCGAATGGCTGGCCACACAATGTTACAATCTAGACATACTTAGAGACAAGCAAGAAACGCTGCATCCGTAAAACTGAGACATTGAAACTGACACTTGAGACGTAAGATCATCATGCACGAGTCGTGACGAGGTGTACGAGACGGAGTAGAGACAAGAAGCAACAGCTGCGAGGCACCTGCACCCGCATCCTGAAAGTAAGGCGGCCTACCGCCGCACGAATGTCATGGGCTCTTGTCAACTCTGTACGAACTTACATGCCAATGCCTTGACCATACAGTAGCTTCGCCCAAGGAGTTGAATGGTTTCCCTCGCGTCCCTGCGGAACAAAAGCAAAGGTGGCTTCGGAAGTATGTAGCGTCACAAACGAACCGCTTCTTTCAGGTGAAATCCAGAGCAGCAGATACAGGACGAATCGTGCGTCTCCCGCACTTCGAGAGGGCAAACAATGAAGATGCCAGACCTCCGCAACACTCATGTAAGGTGTGCTGCGGACGGAAAGCGCGGTTGAAGAAGAGAAGGAGAGTTTCCGCGTCGCGGGAATTTTTGCGCGCCTACCCGCTTAGTCAGCCCGCTAGCGCGACGCGACCGCCTCTTCTCCATGCTTGTGACCTTCCTTTGTGCACACCTCCGCTCCGCTCCCCACCACCGAGCATCCCTCTGTCGCCATGGAAAGCCTCAGTGAAACCCGCTGGGACGTGCTCATCGCCGGCACTGGCGTCGAGCAGTCCCTTCTTGCACTGTAGGCTTTCATCCACCTGCCACGTCCCTTCAAGCTATGCACATTCTGACTGACGCAGCGCTTCGTAAAGAGCTCTGTCGCGCTCCGATAAGAAAGTCTTACATGTTGACAAGAACGACTTCTATGGAGGACCTCAAGCGGCTTTTAGCTTGCAAGAGGTAGAAGCATGGGCGAAGAGAGTCAACGACGGTAAGTCTGCGAGCAAGAATCCGCGCCGCGGTAGTGCGACGTTTACTCATATTCGTAGATGAGACGAAGCCGTCCTCGTTGTTTCGCCATGCCTCCATAACCCAACCCACGCCGACCGACTCGGGTGAAGACGGACCCAAGCTTGGCTTCTCGAGATCGTACAGTCTTGCGCTAGCTCCGCAGCTGTTGTATAGCCGCTCTGCCATACTTCCTACGCTGGTGTCGTCGAAAGTCTACCGGCAGGTTGAGTTCCTGGCAGTCGGTAGCTGGTGGGTATACTCTTCGGATACCGAGTCTCCGGCGGAATCCTTGGATGCATCTGAAGAGGGCCCTCAGTCTGCTGGACGCTTGACAAAGGTCCCAGGCGGCCGCGAAGACATCTTCTCCGATGAAACCATCGACTTCAAGGCAAAACGGCTTCTGATGAAGTTTTTGCGCTTCGTCGGCGATTACGAGGGCCAGGAGGACGTTTGGCTGGATTATCGTGCCGTATCCTTCGCCGACTTCCTTTCGGACCACTTCAAGATTCCAAAGGACATGCACGGTCCGCTATTGGCATTGACTCTGTCTTTGGAGACACCCGAGAAGACTACCACGGAGTACGCGCTTCCGCGGATCGCGAACCATCTGCGGTCGATTGGCGTGTTCGGCCCGGGCTTTGCCTGCGTCATTCCGAAGTGGGGCGGCCTTGCAGAAATTTCTCAAGTCGCCTGTCGCGCTCAGGCCGTTGGCGGTGGTATTTATGTCCTTGGACAAGGCGTCACCAACGTCAATACTGACGTTGATACTTCCCCGGAGGCCACAGACGATGTTTCACAGGCCAGAGTCTCAGCACAGCTGACGGAGGGCGACAATATCTCTACGAGATGGATCGCTGGCTCAGATGATGACCTCCCATCTCACGTAGAGCCTTCAGATACTGAGCCTGTCGCGTGCTCGAGAAGTATCTCCATTGTCTCATCCACCCTGAAACAGCTCTTTCCGCCCTTGGCTGAAGGTGCTCCTGCTCCTGCCGGCGCAGTAGTCTCATTTCCTACTGGAAGCCTGAATGTGGACGGTAGTATTGAGCACCCGCCAGTGTATGTTTTCGTCCACACGAGCGACACTGGCGAGTGCCCAGTAGGCCAAAGTAAGTTATTTTTGCGCATCCCTTGCTCCCAACACAAAATAAGCCAACATGATGAACAACACGAATACTTATCTACATTGTCTGCAATTTCATTGAAGATAATTTCCTCTGACAACCTGACATTGGCTCCACCAAACACAACTGCGTTTCAAAAGCTTTGACAGAAACAATGCTAACAAAGCTTCCAGCTGTCCTTTATGCTTTCGCCTCCCCCACGGGCGAACGGGGCGCCAAGCTCCTCAACGCCGCTGTCGCCGCTCTCCTCCAGAGCGTCGACGAAGAAATCACGCCCAAGCTCCTGTGGTCTATGCACTACGAGCAGTGTTCGCGCAGCGGCAACGTCGTGCCTGCTACCACTCACGATAGCGTCTTTGCTTTCCCTCCTCCCTCATTGGAACTTAAATTCGACGACTCCATGCTCGATCACGTCCGTACCATTTGGGAGAAGATCGAGGGTGACGACGCCGACCCGGCCTTCTTTATGAGATTCGAGGATCGGGAGGAGATTGACGATGACGATTACGAATGATTTTGGGGGGTCGGATTTGACTTGAGATACTTTAGTGAATTTGAGCGTAGCGTTATGGCAGACATGTAGTTGAATGAAATAACATGAACACACTTATGGATTTTTTTACATGCGTTCAAATGGTGCGTGGGTGGAAAGGATGTGTTTCATCGAAGAGGTGAAGAACGCGGTGGAGGTGTGGGTGTAGGGAGGTGGACACAGGATGTCCTTCGTGGAGCTGGAGATTTCATATGCCTACCCGATATGCCAAAGCATCCTCTTGCGTTCTCCGGCCAGAGAACCATGCCCAGCTCGGTGAGATCCAAACACGCTGGGGAATCAGCCACACCAGCGAACGATGTCGAGAACACCTTCGACCTCGACTCCATGTAAGACGGCATCACCAAGCAGATCGAGAATTCCCATCATACAAAATCGTATCCATCACTGATTCGTTCGTTTATTCGGCCCATAACACCGACTGTCGTTCTCGACTCTATATCTCTTCTCATCACTCTAGTTATGGTACCAAGACGATGAGATCAGACCAGACCAAGCGGTAAGCAGGAGGCGCATCGCATGAATGACGCGCACACTCCGATTTTCCTCTCACCAGATAATAAAAAGAAAAGGCAAGTTTGTTGCAGAGGATCAATTCCAAGCACACCGAACCCAAAGCAGATTTCAACTTAAGCATCCAACTTGAGGCTATCCAGCAAGCGGTCGATCTTCCCAAGCAGGATCTGATAGTTGATGGCGTCCTGCGCGAACTCGTCGCCCGCAATCTCGCCATCGAGCGTCCTGATGACGGGAGCCTGCGCTTGCGCCGCCGCCAGGGCTCCACCATCCGAAGATGATAGGCTGAGATTCTTCATCTCACCTGTTGGCGGCGGCGGCGGCGGCAATTCTCTCCCTCCTGCTCCTGATCCTCCATCCTTCGCAGCAGCAGCGTTCGCAGCAGCGACGACGGCGTTCAAATCCAGCTCGCCCTGCTCATCCATCATTTCCTCGAGACCCGAGTCCTCGAACCGCAGGCGGAAGCGCTCCGAGAGGTAGTAGCGAATGTCGTCGATGAGCTCGACCGTGTCGGTTTCCTGGCGGGCGTGGACGCGGGCAGCGCTCTCACGGACGAGGTCGGCGAAGTCTGGGTCGTCGATGTAGCGCTCGAGGCGGTGGGCGAGGTAGCGGGCGCCGAACTCCTCGAGGCGCTGGACGCGCGTATCCCAACCGGCGCGGATGACGTCGTAGATGTCGAGAGGTTCCTGGTCCTCGTCGTCTTCTTCGGGGAAGGCGGTTTCGCCACGCGGGTTCTCGGCTTCGACAACGGAGGTGTTGCCGTTGCCGAGGGTGCTGATGATTTGCGCGGCGCGGACTTTGAGCTTGTCGAGCCAGAGGAGGTCGGCGATGAAGAGGACGTCGATGGCGACGGAGAGGGGAAAGTCGGCACGCTCCGTGTAGAGGAAGGTCAGCACTATCTCGAGCACCCGCGGCGAGCAGTCGATCGGGATCACTTGGAGGTACGGCGTCTCCTGCGCCTCGCGGAAACCGGAGCTGAACATGGTCTGGAAGAATTCGGAGCGGATGAGCATTGCGCGATGCACCGGGTAGAGAACGGACTTGCGCGGCTGCCGCTGCCGCGACGGCGAGCGCGATCGTGTGATGGGGCCAATGGGAATTCCATTGAGAGGACCGAGAGTATTGCGGACCTTGGGTTCGTCAGAGTCCGGGGTGGAGGGGGTTGGAGTCACCGCGTCGTCCTCGTCTTCGTAGTCCTCGTCTGCGCGGAGGAGCACGTCTGCGAATATCCGGTTATCCCGATCCCACTTCACGCTGTCCGCCTTGTCCGTATCAAGGGTGATCTTGTGCTTTAGCACGTGTTCATTGAACCAGCCTTCGATCTGGTCTCTCCCTCTGTTAACTTCATCCTGCCTTCGCTGACGAGCTAACCGCCGGTCGTTGCTCTCGAGGATGTTTCGGAAAAGGTGGTCGATTTGGAGCTTCTTGCCAAGCTTATCTATGCCCGTCAAGACGATCTGCTCTTCCTCTCCGTCCCCAAAATCCGCTTTGACTTCGGAGAAGTATAAATAGCGAATCACGGATTCTAATGATTGAGTGGCGATTTTCTCGGAAGTGAAGTTGGTTATCTTGGTGTCGGGGGCGTCGGCAAGCTTTTTCGCAAAGTAGGGTGATCTCGCCGAGAGGATGAATTTATGCAAAGGCAGTTCCCTATCCGCAGCAACTACCGTGATGTCTGAGGTGTTCGGCGTTTCTCGTGTAAGAAGCGAGGTAATGTGAGCGGCGAACGGCTGGAGTGGATCGGTAGACTTGGAGTAGTCGTAGGAAAGAAGCAGGTTCCGAATGCGGTCGTTCAAGGCATTGTAGAGGCATCGCTCGCCTTGGAATGTGTCACGCTCGCAGAGGGCGCCGGATTCCAGGAGATGGCGCACGACCTCGTAGTGGCCGCATAGACTAGCCTGAGGCAGTTTGGATTCAGTCAATCAATGATGGGCGGGGCATGTGGCAAGGCAAGTGGCGGGCATACCAGAATCAGAGGGGTATAATCGAATTGATCTCTAGCATTGATATTGACGCCCTTGGAAAGCTGCTCCTGGCAAAGCTTCAGGTCTCCGCGGCGGCAGGCATCGCACAGCAGCCGAAAATCGTCGCTGAGGTCGAGGGGATTGTCCTCCTTCAACTTTCCGGCGCGAATGGCCTGGTTCTCTTCGTGAAGAGCAGCCTCGAGCTGGTGCTTCGGAACGACCATTTTGACGGGAAATGCTGGCGCGAGAAAATGGAGATGCAGATGCTGCAGGAGAGCCGATGAGCGCGGTGGGATGGGTGGCGTATCGCGGGTCCGACGATGACATAATCCAGGACAGCACAGCGGCGCGTGGGCGAGCGGCTGCTGTACCTGACAGCCTGCGTGCGGCAGATCAGCCGGGACGGCAACAAAGCAGAGGTGATCTGGGGCCGGGGCCACGGCGCAGGCGGCCGGCTTGGTTGCAGCGCATGGTGGCGCTTCTGTTGTTGTGTTTTTCGTCGCAGCAGTCACGGCAGGCGCACAACAGTCGAGGCAGCGCGGCGTGGCAGCGACTTTCGGCAGCCCCGCCCATGACGCACGGCTCCGCGCTAGCGATGTTTGCGACGCAAGCGCCGTGCACGTGACCCGCTGCCCCGGCGACCGTGTTTACCAGCGGCCATTTGACCTCCAGCTGCCGTTCTCCGGCCCGCCGCTACATTTACTTCCCCAGCCCGCGTCCCGTCTCCATCACAACCATCCCACGACAGCATGTTTTGAGCGGCACCGTCCCATCTACTCCGTCTCCCTCTAACCGACCGTCAACAGCAATACCTCCACCCAGACACCATGTCTGACGACGACAAGTACGATGTGCTCGAGAAGATCGGTACGCTGCATGGAATGCTTCCACCCCTTCGATCCAATTGCTGATCCTCTGCAGGCCAGGGCTCCTTTGGCATCATCCGCAAGGTGCGGAGACGGTCGGACAACTATGTGAGCTCCCGCATTGCGCCCGCGCCTCTTCAATCGCTTGCTAACCCGTCGCCCAGGTCCTGTGTCGCAAGGAGATCAGCTACTCCAAGATGTCGCAGAAGGAGAAGGAGCAACTCCAGGCAGAGTTGTCCATCCTCAAGGAACTGCGCCATCCCAACATTGTCCAGTACATCGATCGCGTCCATCTGAAGTCGTCGCACGACCTTCACGTCTACATGGAATACTGCGGCAACGGAGACCTCGGCGCCGTCATCAAGCGTCTCAAAGCCAAGCGCCAGGTTGCCGACGAGGAGTTCGTCTGGAGCATCTTCTCCCAGCTGTGCACCGCCCTCTACCGTTGCCACTACGGCCAGGATCCACCCGACGCCGGTCGCAACGTCATGGGTCTGGGAAATGACGCCGTCCCGGTCAAGGAAAAACAAAGGCATATCATGATCCTCCACCGCGATCTTAAGCCCGAGAACGTCTTCCTCGGCGAGGACAACTCGGTCAAACTCGGCGACTTCGGTCTGTCCAAGATCATGCAGTCGCACGACTTCGCTTCCACTTACGTTGGCACTCCTTACTACATGTCACCCGAAATTTGCATGTCGGAAAAGTACACCGCCTCGTCCGACATTTGGGCACTAGGCTGCATCATCTACGAGCTGTGCGCTCAAAAACCCCCATTCGACGCCAAGACGCATTTCGACCTTATCCAAAGGATCCGCCGTGGATCATTCGACCCCATTCCTAACGTGTATTCTCCGGAACTGAAGAACGTGATTGCGAGCTGTTTGAAGGTGGATTACACCAAGCGGCCTGAGACGATGCAGCTGCTCAACCTCCCGATCATGAAATTGATGCGCAAGGAGCAGGAGGTCGTGCAGATGGGTCACTTGTTGAAGAGGGAGCGCGATGCGACGAGGCTGCTTGAGAAGGAACTTAAGGATAAGATTACTACTCTGGAGAAGGAGAAGGACGACATTCGCCTGTCCGTCGACAACCAGTTGCGTCGTGAGTGGGAAGTGAAGGCACGCCTGGAGATCGACCGTCATATCAACACTGAACTGGACCGTCTCCGGAAAACCTTCGATGACGAGGTCAACAAGCGTGCGGCAGAAGAGGTCGAGCGCCGCATGCATGCGTTCAAGCTGCAGCAGAACACCGCAACACTTGCCTCATCTACGCCTGCACTTGAAGCGGCTCAGTCCATCAGCACCGTTGGAGAGGCTTCAGACTTCCCGTCGCAAACAGATATCTCGTCTTTCTCCCTCGAAGAGTCGCCCGTTCGCCCACAGAAGCCCAGGGCAGCCACTCCTGAGAAGAGGCCCGCCAGATCTGGTTTCCAACGCGCGCACACCACAGCTTTCAACGAAGTCGCCGCTTCACCCATGGATATCCAGATGGCGGATCCATCACCAGGTCCCATCTCCCTGGCAGGTCTTAGCTTGAGCCCTCGTCGGAACGCACTGAACGCTGAGCCTAAGACGCGCCGCAACATCTTCGCTGCCGCCGAGCTGCGCTTGGAGCCCAAGAACGCGTCTGGTTCGGCCTCGCCCACTCGTTGCACCAGCCCCACAGGAGACGTGGACGAGATGGAAGATGACGACCTTCCCGCGTTGCCATCACCCACGCGCCCCCGCAGCACCAACGGTGCTGGCAAGAGCACCGACAACGATCCCTTCAAGGCCCTCGCCGCCAACAACGCTCCGAACCCGGCAATTGCGCTCCGCCGCAACTTGCTGACCCGCAACGGCCCTGCACCAAACCGTAACCCCTCGGCGCCTAACCTCGCCCGCTTGGGCGGAGCTCCTGCTAATCGCCCTCGCCCTACCTCGACCGTCCCCGTGGTTGCCACCTCTCCCGCCCGCAAGCGCACCAAGGTGCCCTCATTCGGAGAAGTTTCGCCTATCCGCAAGAACAGCACCGGCAGCATGGATGTTGCCGACGCTGGCTTCGCGCGTGACACGGCAGCGACCGCTCTACGTAGCAAGAAGGGCGCCAACACAGCCCTGCTCCGTCAGAAGGCCGCCGCTAGCAACTCGTCTAACCTGTCGGGCCGCACGCTGGTTGAGTTGGCGCAGGGCAAGGCGTCCTCGACGGACCGCCGTAGCTCCAGCTCCAGTAACATCACCATTGGCGAGCTGAGTGAGAACGTGCCCATGCGCAAGAACAGCAGCGCGCTTCTGGCGTCTACCGCCCCGCAATGGGACCCGGAAAGCGCGGACGCACCCAGCCCTTTCATCAAGAGGAGTACTGGAATCCAGGTTGCCGCTGTGGTGAGGTAGACGGAACAATCATGGCCTGATTTTCGACGACTTTACTTGCCCCTCGCCGCGAGGCAATCTAATGACGATTGCGGCGTCCGATCCCTACGGTGACAGCATTTCCTTTGTCATTTTCTTACCCACTCTTCTTTTCCAACGCGGTTTAAAAAAAGGAAACGAGGGGACATCTTGTCGATGAGGAAAGCTCCTTCTCGGAAGAGCGGAGCGCAGGAATCTTGACAAGGTGGTGCTTTTTGTCTTTCTTCACTTCTGCCATCAGTGGTGCAGGCATATGGGCTGGCGTCTTTGATTTTATGCAACCTCGCCTCAAGCTGAGAAATGGCTCGCTAGGCTGTTGAGGTTATTCTTTTTGACGGTTTCTTGGATACTCTCTAGTGCAGAGTTTGATCTTTTTCCTTTTTGGTAACGAGTCACGGAAGCTCTGGGAGGTTGTTTGTGCGGTTCTTCTGTACCAACCTTCCCTTTTTTTTCTATCCTATGTTTCCACCGTCCTTGCAGGTGGAGGGTGAGGCGTTGACGGGTACTGTGAATATGGGGATATGCGGGTGCACAAGGTTCACCCTTTTTTCTTTTTCTTTTCTCTCTGGAGACCTACGCTGAGTTGGGTATTACTACTCTCAAGTGAGAAATGGCATAGTACTTCAAAATCTTCTGGTGTGTGTGATCGCTGGCTTGATTGTTACTGGACTTCAAGCTAGAAAACTGCCTGTTCCGTGGACAATGGCGCAGCCAAGAACGAATTCAATCATAGTAACAATGCCTTGTTTATCAGTTCAAGGGATGGCTTTGGTAGATTGGGTCCAGAGGTGCTATTCGCCGTGGATCATCCAACTAAACCACAGAGGCAGAGGAGCCGATTGTTGGTGAGTGAGGTTGTCCCTATTCATGGCCCGCATCCAAGAACGAATCATCACCCCGCCTGCCACACACTTTCTTTACTCGTGGAGTGAGTCTTGTCGAAGACGCAGCATCCTCCCCTTCTCTCGGTATTTTCTTTAAATTTAATACCAGCACATATTTCACAGAGCGTATCGAGCCCTCCCGTTACTACTTTGACTGAGATACCGACTATGTTTTTGTTTACGACCCCTCAAGACTTCCCCAAACTCGAACCGGCCCTTTATCCCCTTTCCCCACAAAAGGGATCTACGGGTCATTATGTCATGGTTTCTTCCGCCGAGTTGGAATGTCTACAGCAAAGAGCTAAGGTTCGGCTCGATTGAGGAAATGCAACACAGCGCGAGTAGACAGCATCTCAAACTGAGACGTAAGAGAAACGGATCGCGAAAGGTCGGTGTTGTCTACTTTTCAGTCTTAGCAGACGAAGGAGTTTTCCGGCCTTTGTCGTATAATCCGAGTGTAAACGAGTCAGGTCATGGTTGAGTGCGTGAAAGGACTTTGTAGATTTGACTCCTACGTACGAACCCAAGTCGCAAGAGTGGATGGCATGCATTTCTCCAGCTTGAAAGAAGTACGTAATACATACACTCAATGCCGCGACGATGCTACTTGCAGGAAGCCGTGGATGGGAACTCCGTGTTCGCCGGGGTGATGGAGCCGCGCATGCAAGGTGAATCGATGGTCGAATAATTGTTAATCCTTGAAGATAAGGCAACGTGCTCCGGGAAACACTATTCGTGATTTGCTGCAGAGTGGTGCAGAGTGCGGCAGATGGCGCGGCAATTTACCGCTTGCATGAGGGTCAGATTGGAATGAATTAACGACATCTCCCGCGGGTAGGAGTTTTGGAAACGATTATGGGACTTGCCCTCTATTGCCCTATCAAAACAAACTCAATGGGAACTGCAATAGAGTACCATTATCATGCCGTGCGTGGTTCAAGAGGCCCTTTCGCCAGCGTGGTCGTGCTTTGACGGGGCGTTTTCGCCATTTCGGGGATGTCTGTTGTGATCGCCTCACCCTGTCGAGTACCCACCCAGTCTCTTGCTTTCGGACGGTTGTATCATTGGCCCTTCCGATGCCGAGATCGAGCAACCGGCAAATCCAAGCAAGCTCAATAGAAATTGTTCTGAAGCTGTCACCCCAACCCTCCTTTGAGCAGGAAATTCGAAACAAATCGCATTGTTCATATACGGCCCTTGGGAACGTGTTTCCGGTTCCCTCCTCGAGCGCACGCAGCACCCTTAGCAGCGACGCTCACTTTACTGACTGAGAAACACATCTTTTTCAACCCACCTCGTCGTGTTTCGGTACTAGTTCTCGTCGGAATGCATTGGCGGCAACCATTCAGTGATCGCGCCGGTGCGCAGAGCGAGGTTGTTGAAGGCCAGAAGGAGGACATTTCCGCAGGCAGCGCAAAGTTCATCGGCGAAAAGGGCGGCAATGATGCGCCAGCTACCTATCAGGATGCGGCCGGTGCGCCAGTCGAGAACAACTCGCCGTTGGGATACTCGGTTGGACCAGTGACGATTACCTTGCTGAACATCACCATGATGATTGGGGCTGGTATCTACTCTACACGTATGTTGTTGGCGCCAATTGAAACAGAGGATTATACTGACAACCCCAAGCATCCTCGATTCTGTCCGGCACGGGATCTGTCGGGGTCAGTTTTGTTTATTGGACACTCGGTTACTTTGTACGCCAGCTACCGCCGCCCAACGATGACAGCAACTAATTGGTGACTACACAGTTATGTCTCGCATCAGGAGCTGTCTACCTCGAATTTACCGCCTACTTCCCCAGTCGATCTGGTTCCGAGGTCGTCTTCCTTGAACAGGCCTACCCTCGCCCCATGTGGCTGTTCCCGACAACCTTCGCTGTCCAAAGTGTCATTCTCTCGTTTGGAAGTGCCAACGCTACCGGTAAGTGGGATTCAACGGTGGTGCCGTACAATCGAGGACTCATGCGGGATAACAGTCATGGCCAACTATCTGATTGCCATCTCCGGACACGAAGGCACTGATTGGCAAATCAAGGGCACTGCTCTGGCATGCTACACTCTGGCCACTTTGAGTAAGATGCTGGTCAACTGTTTGCTTGGCTTCCAAAAACTGACGAAATGCAGCTCTTGTGTTCAACACCAAGTATGCCTACTGGTTCTCCAACGCCGTCGGCATTGTCAAGATCTGCACGCTGCTCTTCGTCATTCTCACCGGCTTCGTTGTGCTGGGTGGCAACACCAGGGTTGAGGATCCCAAGGCCAACTTCCGAGATGCCTGGTCGGGCAGTAGTAACGCGTCGGCGTATGGCATGACTATTGCACTGTACCGCGTCATCTTCTCGTATGGTGGTTACAACAACGCTTTCAACGTTGCCAACGAAGTCAAGGTATGAGTCTCTGTCACGCTGTGTACGGACAGCCATTGATTTTTGGTAGAATCCGGTCCGATCGCTCAAGATATACGCCACTGCTGCTCTGACTACAGTTTACATTCTGTACATGTTTGCCAATGTCGCCTTCTTCGCTGCTGGTGAGTCAAGCCGAGCCCTTCGAAAGACTGAATTATCCAGCTGACGACGTGTACCATGGCAGTCCCCAAGGAGGAGCTTGAGAACTCGGGCGTCACGGCCGCCAGCCTGTTCTTTACCGCTGTCTTCGGTAATAGTGGCGCCGTCCGGGGGTTGAACTTCCTCATTGCTTTGGCGTCTTTTGGAAACATGATTGCCGTCATCATTGGCCTGTCTCGACGAATTCGCGAGTCCGGACGGCAAGGTGTTCTCCCCTGGACTACTTTTTGGGTTTCTACCAAGCCTTTCGGAACTCCGCTGGGGCCATATGCGGTCATCTGGTTTTTGACCGCTCTGATGATTCTGGCCGTCCCGGCTGGAGATGCTTTCACTTTCGGTAAGTCCTCATCGAGGAGCGGTCGGGCGTGGATGGTACGTCCTGCTGACGACGGGAAAAAGTCAACGATCTGGCAATTTTCCCGAATGCGGCGTTCAATTTGGCCATGGCCGTCGGCATCTATATCGTTCGCTGGCGCAGACGCCAGGCCGACCTCCCCGAGCCCGAGTTCAAGGCGTGGCACGTTGTCATCCTCTTCAACATTCTCATCCAGGTCTACCTCCTCATCATGCCGTGGTATCCACCCGCGGGCGGCCAATACGCTGGAGATGTCAGCTTCTGGTACGCCACGTACGTCGTTGCTGGTATCGCAATGTGAGTGACATCAATCTTCCCCGCACAAGCTGGTGAAGTTTAACATTGGTGTAGTCTCCTCACCTGTGCGGTCTACTATTGGTTTTGGGCTTCTCTTCTCCCCAAGTGGAAAGGCTACCAATTGCGGCAGGAGCTCATTCATCTTGACGACGGTGCTCAGAGCAACCAACTCCGAAAAATTCCCAACGCTGAGGTTGCACAGTGGGATGCCACGCACGATGCGGCTGGGCGTCCGGTTGAGTCCACCTCTTTTGGTACAAAGATGTCTTCCGTCACGGAAACAGCAGTATAAGGTGTCAATCGCAATACTCGTCGTCAAAAGCTACGAGAAGATAAGGGAGAAACACAGGCAGATGACTGAAGATCTTGATAGTAAATTATATAGAACCCACCGTATTTTTTTCTTTTCCCCCGATAGACGTCCAACTTCCTTCCCCTCATCATGACAACGCAGTCATAGCCTCAGATCATCCGCCGGCGTCCGCCTTCCCTCAAAACAACACCCACCCGCCCAACAAGACACAACCCCCCACATCACCCCCTCCCTCAACCCGCCCCTCCCCGGCCCGGCCCTCCCCGGGACCGGCCGCGCCGTAGCACTGTCGCCGCCCCGCGTCTCGCCTGCCCCAGCACCGCTCCCCGAACCACTCGCACCTTCTGCCGCCTCATGCGCAGTGCCGCCGCCGCCGCTGCTGCTCGCCCCCGCCGTCTCCGCCGCCTGCACCGCCGCCGCACCGGTGCCAACGCCCGTCCCCGTCCGCGTCCCTTGCGAGCCGCCGCCGCCACCAACCGCACCGCCGCTCAACGTATACGTCCTGACCGAACCACCGGAAGGGGAGAAAGAAAAGACGGTTGTTGTGCTACGGAAGGCAAATGAACATCTTGAGGTATGCTTTGTGCGAGAATCCGGCGACAAGCCCGCGCCATCGGTAGTCCCCTTGGTATTGCTTCAGCTGCGGGGGCGGAATCGGCTGTAATCCACTTTGATGGTCGTCACTTGCAGTCGAGCGGCAGCCAACAGCCCGTTAACTTGTAGTCATAATATTTGTTTGCAGCTTGTCCCTTCACGTACGACCATAGGTCGCAGAATATAGGGCTTCCCGTCCGCTCAGCCGTACTCAAGCTGCGAACCGGCCGATTAGTACTCAAGTGGGTGACCATTGGGGAATCCCGGCTGTTGTACGTTTTGCTTTTTGCTGATAGATTCTTCGGTCATGTCTCGGCCATCTTTACTTTCCGATAACATGACCATTTCCGGGTAGGAGAAGTGTGGGCTAAGGACGCGTCACTTGCCCAACGACCGAGACTCAACTTTTGCTTCGGCCATCATCTACTAAATGAATACAGCTCCAGACCGTCTCAATGTGCTCTACGGCACTATTTTCACTATGGCCCTTTATCGGCTACTCTCTTCCGAGAGACAGTCCTACGGAAAAGCTAATTGGATTAATCCGAGCTCACCTTCTGTCTCCGGTACAAATAAATGGGCACACATGGCTGCGTCGGGTAATAATCCGGCGCCAAGACATGCGCCCGTCTTCCGCTGCTGCCTGCACCCCGCCTGCCTCCTTGGGACATCTATACAGGCGTCCAGTAGCCTGGCAACGATCTTCCCAATCGCTTCGATTCCAATTATTCCCCCACCCCACGGCTCTCAGCGCGCTTTCCTCCTCCCCCTCCTCCTCCTCACGACCTTATACCTCCCTTACGACCTCCCCCGCCCCCGCCCCCGCAATGCCGCTCGAGATCCGCCCCGTCTCCCCCGCCGACGCCGACGCCATGGTCTCCATCACCAACGCCGCCCTCGGCTCCAGCGGCCTCATCCGCCTCAAGCACGCCTCCCCGCCGCACCCCGCCTACCGCCGCCACCACAAAGCCGGCGTGCTGAAGGCGCTCGCGAAACCCACCGCCCGCGTCTTGAAGGTCGTCGACACGGACACCGACGACGATGAGATCATCGCGATCGGCCATTGGGAAATCTACGACAACGGGCGGCCGGACGAGGAGATTGCCGAGCTGGAGAAGCCGTTCGAGCCGCTTGAAGAGGAGCGGGAGCGGTTTGGGGTTGTGCAGAGGGACTTTTTTGAGTATTTGTTCCGCGTGAGGAGGGAGGTCGGGAAGATGCCGCATTATTGTGAGTTTGATTGGGTGCTGCTGCTGCTGCTGCTGCCGGCCTGTCTGCCTGTCTGCCTGTCTGCCTGTCTGCCACTGGGCGTGATGGCTGGGAGGGGCGATGGGCGCGTTTGGCTTCGGTTGCGCTGCGGGCTGACTATTTATACTGATTGCTGTATTCAGATTTGAGCCTTCTCGTGACGCATCCCGATCACTACCGCCGCGGCGCCGGCTCCATGATTGTCCGCTGGGGCACCGAGCGGGCCGACAGGGACGGCCTGGTTTGTATCCTTGAGGCTAGCGAGGCGGGGAGACCGTTGTATAAACGCCACGGTTTCGTGGAACGGGTGGTGACGACGTTCGATCTCACAAAGTACGGCGGCACGGGCACCGACGAGAATACTACTATGATCAGGCAGGCGGTTGAGGGCTGAAAAAAAGGAACACGGCATCGACTTATTAATGCGCGGCTATAGTAGATGAGAAGACGCGGTCTTAGACGGCCGGTCCCGGTTTGCTGCGCTTCGATGATGCCCAACGATCCGTTGCCATGAACAAATCTTGTCAGCTTACTGGAAGTGACGTTGACTGTGATAGGGCATGCACTCAATCCGCCGATCTGCAGACGACGCATTGATCAACCCACACACCATTGTTGCTCCTCTACGAAATTCCCTGAAATGAACCGGTCATGTTGACTCCCTTCGAACACTGATACGATCGACATTCTGCAGAGAGGTTCAACGTAACACATGCCATTCCTTCTCTCTTTGACGCGAGTAATCCATGCGGGAGTGGCGAAAGGAATTGCAGCTCCAGGCTGGATAGAGCGAATGACAATGGCCAGGGGAAGATTGGTCAAGTCCGGCAACGTCCGCACGTCCACGTCCGTAAATGCAGCGTGTAACCGGGCATGACCGACATCGACCACAAAATCGGCACCGCAAATAATGGCAGCGATCGGGACGGGAGACTCCACAATCACGCCATTGAGCTTGATCAAGAGTCCTTCTGGTGCCACGGACCCGATGAACTTGGACGAGAAGGTCAGGTCCGGCTCGAAGCCTTCTCCTCCGACCAGGAAGGATTTCGGCGCCCACTTGAATCCGTCTACCTCCATCCGTGGGCCGGGAGAGAACAAGACGACGCTGGTAACCCATGTGAGCTTCGACATGACGATTCTCATGCGCCTTTCTACGTCCGGCTCGTCGAGCAAGTCGTCGAGGTCCTGGCCAAGCAGAGTGGCGAGGCAGATGGGCTCGTCTTCCAACTTGCTGGTCGATCTGTCACTCATCCCGTATCCAATGAATGCGAGAGCATTTGTGTACACGGCAGGTGTGGGAGAAGTGTCTTGGGCCCCTGGCACCGTCCATCGTGTGCGGACGAAGTAGTTGTGTCCTTCGTGGAAGACGAAATTCCGCGCACTCCAGCCTACCAGACGCCGGCACAGCTCGACGCTTGTTGCGCGGTCCCATTCGACGTCTGGAATGGCGTTTGGGTCGATGCCCGGCACGAATCCGAGGAGTAGGTCTCGCCTGGTGGGACCTTGAATCACGTTGAGTAATTCTCCGCTGTTGACTTCGGGAACATTTTGAAACAGATCGCACAACATCTGTGATTCTTGGGGGTTTCGGTCCTTTAAGAAATCCAAAGAGCTGTCGAGGACTTCATGAAGCAACTCGTGGCCTGCATGCCACCTGAGTTCTTGAAAATCTTCTTCGGAGAATGCGCCTTCGCAAGTTTGGAACACAAGGCCACGATGTCGGGCCATCATCGTCTCTTGGAGCGTCCACAGTCGCTGGGTCCACGTGCAACACTTGATCCGGAGGAGATTCATCTCTCTGTACGTATGCATAGGCGTCGTCAAGAGCCAGCTATCCAGCACGAGGACTTTGTCGGCGAACCTGTACGTGTCGCCCATGCGACGTATCGCCTTCTTCCTGCTCGATCGCTCCAAGGGGACGCAGATTGTGTCTATCCAGAACGGGATCGGCTTCTCATATTCCTCACCGTAGAGGTCATCGACGTACCGCTGGATCCGGAGCAACTGGCAGCGGGGCAGCGAGTTTGCGCGCGGATTGCCCAATCCATCGGACCATACATGCGAGATTGCGACATACGGCGTGGCCTCCTTGTTCCCGGTCCCGAAGCTGTCAACCTGGATGTGAGTTCTGTTTGGATATCCGCCGTCATCCTCAAGGATGCGAATGACTGGTATATCTCCATTGTCAAGTACTTTGACTGCTTGAGTAACTCCATCTGGGGACGTTTCCGCCACATGATCGCATACACAACCGGCAGTCTCATGCTTCGTTTGATATGTGCCCTCATCGATTTGGTTTGCCTTGCATCCATCCTCGTCGCAGGCGTCGTGGGTTTTTGACAAATACTTGCGGTCCATTGAGCTAACGAGGTACAAGCTGGACGCATAGACCAGTCGTTGATGGAGAAAACTGATCTTTGCTGGTCAGCTTGCGTGACGGCATGACAGTTCAAAGAGTTGTGAGAGATACCTCACCAGGGCACCATCCAGCTCTCGTAAGCCGGAAGCGCAGCGCGTTGTCGAGATTCCATTTCAAGCCCTCCACCTTTTCAGGAAGGTTGAAGATTTGTGTAGCCGCATGCAATAAAGCTTCCGAAAGAAGCACGATTGACAGAATGACCGTATCCAATACGGAAATCTCGAGACATGTGTTGTTGTCCGTCACATCTTCTACCTCTTCATCAGATCCCTCATTTTGATTCTGGCCAGAGACCATGTCGCGCCGACAGATGATGATCGCGTTAACAACTGAATTGACGAATCGGAGGGCGTCAAGGTGCTGCCGCAGAAGTGTTTTCTTGTCCCGCTCAGCACTGTCTTCGGCATCCACCTCTGCCGCAGACCAGTACATCAAGTACAGAGGCAGGACACCGCTGGTGCTCACCCAGCAACCATCGCATCCGTCCGCCGGGCTCAAAAAGTCCTCTTGGTCCACCGAAATCCCCGAAGGCCCGAGGAGCTTCCGCATCAGACCAAAGAACATCCACTGCTGAAGCACCGGCGCGACGTCGTCCCCGCACAGCTCCGAAACATCCCCCCGCCGGATCCGGGACAGTACGCCATCGTCGTCGGTCCGCAGCTCGTTGAAGAACGACTCGTCACACTCTCCGATGCCTTCCACCAGGTATGGCACGAGCAGCGGATCGTCGACCGGCACCAGGTGGCTCATCCTGGATGGATACGATCAGCGGTTTGACAGGAGTAGGGAAAGGTGTTGAAGACATCCACAGCAAGGCTGACGCAGAAGATGGCGACTCCAAGGTCGAGCCCCACTGTGTGAGAAGAGGTGATTGGGCGATACTGCTTGGAGGGACTTCCGGCCCCCACCCCCAAGCTGGCTGGCCGCAAACTGCTCGTCGTTCTTCCGTAGGTACCGAGTTCTCGTGCTTTTTCTCCAAGCGCAGCAAATTCAACTCCCCTGTTCAGCACCGATATGCCCGCCAAGTACTCGCTGCTCCACTTCATACATTCTTCAAGGCTACTGGTGCCGAAGTTTCTGTATATTCTCCTCCAACATGCTCATAGTTCTCCTCGGCAGCTCGCTGAACCCGCGCTATCTCCGCTTCCACAAGCACTCGTGGCCGGGCGCGCTGCGTCAGGTCTTTGTTGCCGAACACAAAGATTCCTGGGTTCCTTTTGAAGATCTCGTCCATATCTTCAAGCGTGCGCTGGGTGGTCTCAGGATAAAGAGCCCATACGACGGGGAAGTATGAGTAAAGAAAGCACGCAAACACTGCGGCCAATGTCAGTCCATATCCCAGAGGTGGCGTATCCTGCGGCTTACAAAGGTAGAATCTCCAACCGAGGTTCTGCACCCCAACTTTGGTGAACTGAGTGACGATGAAGGATCCAATCCAATTAGTAGCTGTAGCTGCAGCGGCGCCGCGAGTGCGCCAGCCAAGGGAGTTTATCTCCGAGTTGTAGACCCAAGGGACCTGCGATACCAATGAGCTAAGTCGGAAGTGATCCAGGGTAGAGTCGACTCACCTTCGCAAAGCTCGTGCCATAGAAGGCGTAGTATAGGAAGAAAGTTGCCGTAGTGGCGGATCCAAGCTGAGAGCATTTGTCAAAACCCACACCTTAAATACCTGTAAGAAACGGTTCCCTCCTTACCTCGTACTTCGATTCTGGTTCCAAATCCGCCATCTTCAGACAGATTGCCGCAACAAGGTAGCATGATCCAGCAGACAGGGCACCGTAAAGCATCAGTCTACCATGACAAAGTCAGAATGCAACCCACGAATCATGGCGCAAAAACACTTACTTCCGACGACCAACCATGTCAATCACACACAAACAAACCAAAGCCGCGCCGAAATAAGACGTCGCGTTGCAAGCGGCCAGCAGCCTGCTCTTCCGCTCGTCAAACCCGACGCTCTCCTGCAGCAGCGTGGGCAAGTAATACCCCAGCGCGTTCACCCCGCTGAACTGCTGCATCAGCTGCGTCCCGCACGACAGGAGCACCCGGCGAAAGTTCTGCGTCCCATCTCTGAACAGCAAAACGTCTCTCACCGGCATGCGGGCCCGCCTCTCCTCCTCGATCGCCGCCCCGATCGATCGGTGAGTGGCGACGACCACGGGGTCCGTCTCCGACAGCTCCGCGCCCTCCAGTCTGGCAATCACCTGGATGGCCTCTTCCGCGCGCTCCTGCAACATCAGCCATCTCGGGCTTTCCGGTAGATAGGCAACGATCGGTATGGACACGAGCGCGAAGACGAGCTGGAACGCGAGCGGGAACCGCCATTGGAACGCGCCGCCGCCGTGGGAGAAGAAGAGAGCGTAGTTGATCCAGTTCGCCAGGCAGAACGCTAGCGTGTTGCTGATGTTTGCGAGGATCACCAGACGGCCTCGGACATGGGGCTTTGCGCATTCCGACTGGTATACCGGGACGACGGAGGTGATGATTCCTGGGGAAGAAAACAAAATCAGAAAGGCCCGGTGCGTTTCCATTGCCTTTGACACGGTGCACAGTGACTTGCTTACCCATCCCGAAGCCGTTGATCAGACGCCCGATGAGCATCTGGGGGAGATGAAAGGCGAAGATCTGTAGGATTGCGCCGATCACGTTCGCAGCCAGCCCGATCAGGTTGGAGCGCCTCCGGCCCAAATAATCACCAGCTGTGAAGGCGAAGAGACATCCGATGAATGCGCTGAGCTATCTCTTTGCTTAGGCATCCATCCGAATGCACTCTGTGTCCCAGGTATCAGACTTACCGAAAAGCAACTGGATGTGATTCCATTGACATTGGCGTTCTTCGTCTCGGGGAATTGGTCGATAAAGTCCTTTGAGATCAGGACGCCGGAGAAGACGCCTTGGTCGTACCCAAACCAACACATTGCTGCTTCAGAAAATGTCAATCAGGTGCTCCCGTTTTGCAGATATGATGACACACCCGAGTTACCCAACGTGATAAAGAATATCAACCAGAAGCCTCTGAGTTCCTGTATGAACCACATCTTCCAACATACAATTACAACGTAACTCTGAGGACAAGACAAGACGCCGGTAGTTCATATGACTAGTAGGCAATATCGGTGAAGAAGCAATGTGGCAAGCCGTAGAGTGACGGAACGACTGGAGTACCATTGTGTCACCAAAGCGAGACTTCCCCGCATTCCACAGCCCTGGGCCCTCGCGTCGAAGCGTCGACGCGTCAGTGGAAACGCAGTTTCTTCAAGTACCCTGTCTGTGCCTCGCCGCTGCCAGAAGGGAGTACCACCACCGCCAGCAACGAGTATTACCAACCACCAGCAGATGAACACGCTCCAGATGCGCAGCTTCGCTAGGGGTGAGCTCTGCTGACATGATCAACAGAACAGACTCCTGCGCACGTAGACGTGGTAACGCATGAGGTGCGCGATTGGACCTAAAAAGACGTCAGTACTGGGGTCCATCTCGACAAGGCGGGGAACTTCGCCTACCACGCCTATTGCAGCAACCCTTCCGCTATCACTCATCGCCATGCCAATCCACGCAATCTGGAGCCGAGAAGAAATCCCCACCACAACCCAGCTGGAAGCCCCTCCCAGCATGAAACCCGCCTCGGCAGCCTACCTTGATTGATCCCATAGTCCGATCAAGAATGGGAGGGGAAGCTTGATATCTGCAGCTACCTTGCTGCATGCCTACCCGCGCTTATCAACCACCAATTGCCCATCGCTTGCCTCTTTCTGCCCATATCCGCCGTCCAACCCTCACTTCAGAAGAACATCCATGTCCGGCCTAGACCCTTGCCCCAGAAGACCGTACAAAAAGTCCACTCTCTCCTCTGCCGCCACCGCCACGTCCCCTTCGCACGGAAACACTGCTCCACCAAAAGGCAGCATGCTCTCCACCATGGTCACCACCACACAGAGCAGCAGCAGCGCTTCCGCCGCCGCACCGGCCGCCGCAGAAGAACCAAAACCCCCCACCACCAACACCGCTCCCGCCCCTGCACCACCAAAACGCTCCTTCCGCTCCTTCATCTGGGACACGGACACGCACCTCAAACCGCACGCCGAGCTCGTCCTCCTCCGCAAGCTCGACTGGTCCATCCTCAGCATCGGCTGCCTCGGCTTCTTCCTCAAATACCTCGACCAAGGCAACCTCGCCAACGCCTACGTCTCGGGCATGCAGGAAGACCTCGCCATGCACGCCAACGAATACACGTACGCCGGCACCGCCTACACGTGCGCCTACGCCCTGATGCAGATGCCCTCGACGCTCGTCATCCAGCGCATCCGCCCGAGCTGGTGGCTCGCGGCCATGGAGGTCGGCTGGGGCGCCTTCACGTTCGCGCAGGCGGGGTTGAAGAGCTCGGCGGAGCTGTATGTCTTTCGCTTCTTCGTCGGCTTTTTCGAGAGCTCGTTCTTCCCGTGCTTGCTGTATGTGTTGGGGAGTTGGTATACGAAGGCGGAGCTGGCGAAGAGGGTGGCCATTTTTCACATGACGGCGCCGTTGGGGAGCGCGTTTGGCGGGTATTTGCAGGCGGCCGTGTATGAGAACTTGGATGGGGCGAGGGGCTTGGCCGGGTGGAGGTGGTTGTATGTGGTTTGTGGGGTGAGCTTTGATTTGGGTTTAATCCTCCTCCTCCCCTCTCTGAGATGCGGGATGACGTCCTTGGGGCTGATCAAGGGTGATTTGGACAGTGCATGACGGTTCCGGTTGGGTTGGCTACCTTCCTGCTTCTCCCTGACACGCCGTATACTACTCGCGCCTGGTTTCTGACCGAGGCGGAATGCGAGTTGGCGGTCGAGAGGGTGAGAAAAGCGGGGAAGGCGGCGCCGGTTAGGATTACGCCGAAGACGTTTGTCCGCATTCTGTCGCGGTGGAGGTGGTACGCGTTTGTGCTCGGATACGTGGTGTGTTCTCTCGAAACCAAATTTCTTGCGGAATCATGTGCTGATTAGTCCCCTCGATTCGACAGCTGTACGGCTCGGCATGTCAGGCGAGTAGCTACTTCGGCATCTGGCTGAAGTCGGAACACTATTCTGTTGTCGACAGGAACATCATTCCAACCGGCACGAACCTCATCTCAGCCGCGTGCGTGGTGCTCTGGGGCTTCTTATCCGACTACACCGGCAGTCGTTTCGCATTCGTCGTTGGTCCTTTGGTACGCCTCCTCATCAATGGCGGACAGTAAGGTGCTTACAACTCCAGACATACGGCCTCATCCCGAATGGCATCTTGGCGGTTTGGCCGTTGAGCATCCAGCTCAAGGAATTCGCCTTCTTGACCTGTGGAGTGCAGTTGATGACCGCAGTATTGTAAGCAGTCCACAACAAGAACTCAAGTTCTGCAAGGGGCAGTACTAACGCACGCATCTCTCACTGAAGTTACACGTGGGCGAACGAAGTCTGCGCCGGCGATAACGAGGAAAGAGCGCTGGTCATCAGCAGTATGAATGGCATGCAGTACGCAGTCGCGGCCTGGCTACCGATTGTCATTTTTCCGCAGACCATGGCACCCGACTTTCGTCAGTTACCACCTATGTTAACCATGTGACACAGAACGATCAAGTTTGCTGACAAAAGGCTTTGTAGGGTACGGTTTCCCGGCGACTTTTGGATTTGTGATTGCCGGCATCATCGTTATTATTGGGATTCATTTCCTGGTATTGCGGGAACAGCGGAGGGCTACGGCGCCACCGGATCTGGAGGATTTTCCAGCGAATGGGGAAGAGTTGGAAGAGAATGAAAGTGGTGTGAAGGGGGTCGTGGAGATGCCGAAGCAGTGATGTTAGAAGCTTGCGGTTAGCGGCACAGCCTTTTGTAAGACCACACCCCGAGGGAAAATGGACTTGCAGATCGGAAATTGGATGCTCGTACTTCACTGGTGCTTACACGTATGCGAGTTGGGGCACAGGACTCGAGGCAGCAAGTCGAAGGTTGAACATCGAGGGCGGCAGCGACGTGGTTGGCGTGCGCTGCCCCCGTTTCGAGGCGCTTCGCCGACGAGTAAATCTCACTTGAGCACTTCAACAGTCCATCACCAACCCGGATACTCAGCCGACACTTGACAATGAGAGTATAGTACACTTCCAATCTCGCCGTCAAAACAAGATCCGTACAAAGAAAACAATCCAATTAGCCAGCATACTCCACCAAAGGTATCACGCGCCTCCCAGATTCCCGTCATCCTATCCCGCTACTTTTAATGAAAGCAAAACTACCCCCAACAAACTAATACGGCTGCTCCTCATCCCGAACACTATGATACCTATGCCCCATATACCCCGTCTCACTGCTCTGCACCCTCCTCAGCCCAGCCCCAGCCTCATCCTCCGGCTCATTCGTCAACGTCGCCCCACTACTCGACCTCCTCGCACCATCGGGCCGCCGCTGCTGCTTATTCCGCCTCTTCTCGTCCTCGTCCTCCTCGTCCTCCTCCTTGACATCCCGCACGATGGACAGCCCCGCCGCAAACTTGCCCAGCAACAAAATCGCGCTCGCCGGCCGCGGCGCCTCCTGCCTGCGGAAGCCGAGCGCCTTGCTCTCGCGCACCTGCATGCGGCGCTTGGCCAGCACCTCGTCCACGTCGTCGACCTCGCCCGCGAGGATCATCTTGCCGCTGCCGACGCTGCTGCTGTGGCGGTGGTGCGGAGGGCGCTGCGGGTGGTGGTATTCGTGCGGCAGGGCGGCGGCGGCGGCGTTGTCATTGTCGTCGTCGTCGCTGTGGCCGTGCGCGGCTTGGAGGGGCGGCGGCTCGTAGCCCTGCTTGCGCATGCGGTGGTTGCAGACGGTGCGGGCGGAGTAGTCGAGGACGAGGGTGAGGCCGATCATGGCGGTGCCGGTGGGCAGGACGCCGCCCGAGGCGAGGAAGCGCTTGTACAGCTCGCCGTGGTAGCGGTGGTCGTTGGCGAGGGTCGAGGTGAACATGCTGATGCCGGGCGTGTCGGAGCGCGCGACGATGCCGAGGCAGCCGAAGACGAGGCAGAGGCTGAGCATGGCGACGCGGCTGCCGATGCTGGTGGCGTCGAAGAGGTCGAAGCGCGCGCGCCGCGTGCGGATCAGGCCGAGGAAGACGATGAGGCACGCGAAGAGGACGAAGAGCGCGCCCCAGTAGTACATGTAGACGATGCGCCACGAGTGCTGGAGCACCGCCCACGGCTCCTCGTCCATGGGGATCTTCATGCCCGCCGCCATGGTGACGCCGCTGCCGACTTGGGTGATGAGCTCCTCGAACTTGGGCGGGTAGTCGTGGGCCCAGTCGGCGGATGGGAAGGTCGCGGTGTAGGCGGGGGCGCAGATGCCGGTCGAGTTGCGCAGCGTCTCCAGCAGGGTGGCGATGTTGAGCACTTCGCGGTAGCACTCGGGTTTCTTGTCGAGCTGGTAGTACTTGATGGCCGTGCTCAGCTTGTCGACCAGCTTGTCGCCCTCGAGCCCCTCGTCGACGCAGTACTGCACGATCTTGTGCTCGAGCTTGTCGATGCTGCCCATGATGTACCGCGCGAGCGCGAGGTGCTGGCTGCCCTCGCCGATGCCCACGACGGCGAGCTGGAACGGGAAGTGCAGGAGCGCCCAGATCTGCTGGCGGATGGTGCCGTAGTGGTCGTGCGGCTGGTTGTCGAAGTACGTCAGGTAGAGGAAGACCTGCACCGCAAGTTAGGTCCAGTCCATCATGCAGCCAGCCCTCGGAAGGAGACGGTTTCCCTGACTTACCAGCGTCAGAACAATGCACCCCACAAGCAGCGTCCCCTGCCAATCCACCCCCGACTTCCCCATCATCTTACTGACCGTCTTCGTCACCCCAATCGCGCCTTCGCCGATGACAATCAGCGTCAGCTCCCCCATCCGGTGCACCAAGTGCGTCTTCTTGAAGCTCAACGCCCGCCAACAGCACGAAATGGCAATCGTGCTGACCCCCTCCACAAACAACACCACCCACCACATCCAATACACCCACGCCTCCGCCGGCTCCGCCCCCTCCCTGAACGACCGCGTCATCACCCCGAAAATCACCGCCGCCGCCGCATACACGCCCACATTCAACGCCAACGGCGCATACAACATACTAAACCTCCTCCTCGCCACCGCCACCCCCACCAACAAATACTGCGCCGCCAACATCCCCCTACTCCCCACCAAAACCCAACACAGCACCCTATAATTCGCCCTGCCCTCCCCGCCCTTCTTCCCGCTCGTCGCATCCTCCACCGGCTCGAACTTGCTCCCCGCCAGCGCCAACCCCACGAACGCGCCGAACTGCAGCACCTTGCACGCGCGCTCGTAGACGCTGTCGCGCGCGAAGCGCACGTCGTGCAGCGTGATCTGGAACCACGTCGCCCACAGGATGGCGAAGAAGCCGACGTACGCCGCGAGCGACGCCGAGTCGTCGACCGTGTGGTAGGCGGTGAAGGTGGCGAGGTTGGCGACGAAGAGCAGGTCGAAGCACAGCTCGTTGGGGTTGGCTTCGTGGCGCTGCGCGAAGACGGCGGAGGCGTAGTCGGCGCCGGCGCAGGGCGACTCGAGGAGCGGGACGAGGTGGTGGAAGCGGGTGGGGGTGGGGGTGTGGGGGGTGCTGCTGGTGGTGGTGGTGGTGTTGCTGGGAGGGGGTTAGTTGGCTGTTGGTGTGTGGAGGGTGAGGGGAGGGGAGACTGACGGACTGGAGCGCTTCAGTGGGCCGGTGGTTCGCCGCCATATTGGCTTGATGGCCGCCATGGTGAGATATTGGGAGGGTTCTCCGCTTGTGGGAGAGCGAGGCGCGTGGGTGCTGGTGAGGGCACGCGAAGGTGGTGAGGGTTAATAAATGGAGTCGGCCACACCCCTACTGAAAGCGGTAGGACTCTCAGTTACGAGCACGCATCCAAAAACCGAGATGGACGGACAACTCGGAGTGCGCGAGGGAAAGCGGGGTTTCCACGATAGTAATAATAAAATCACCCACCTCGTATGGGGGACCAGCCAGCCCATTTCCTCCAGCAGAAGCGGCCCGCGCGGCCTCCTCACGGCCCATGTGCCGCGCGCGCGGTGCCCAGGCCTTCACTCGGCGCCGTTCGTCTCCCGCACGGCTGCGTGGGAACACGGTGAAGGCGAGCGCCTCACAAGCCTCAAGCCTCAAGTCTGAAGCTTGTTCGTGAGGGGGTGCGCAAAGTCACATGTTGGACAGCTTTCCCGTACCGGGACCCTAACGGCTGGCTCGACGATGCCCGAAACGGCAAGACAGCTCGCTCGTGACCAAGGCTCTTCAACGGCTGAAAACGGCTGGGTTGTCAAGCGTTTGATAAGCGCTCGTTAGCGCGCTTGGTGGAATTCCTTGGCTTATTAGCAAGTATAGCTGCAAGATGATAGAATGTACCTTGGCCTTGTGGTATACGTATAAGCAACGATACGCTAAATTGCACATCTTCGTATACTTCAAAGACTCATGTAGCTGTGTCCGTGCTTCTGTCTTCCTCGTCCTTGGCAAGCACTGCTTACTTGCTCACCGTTCTGGTTTCCATCAACTTTCAATGCAATGTAATTACACGCGCAGCAGAACTCGAGGTAGCAGTGTCGGTGAACAACAATACCAGGCTAAGCAGAGCGGTACTTACCTCCCTCTAGCTGTTTCCGGGTAGCCCTACGAGGACGCATGACTTGTGGGTAGGAACAAGCACGTCTTGGCATGAGGTCGGGAAGACGCGGATAAGGTTCGCCGGCGCATGTCGTTCGTCAAAACCTGACCCGTGCGACGCAGCGCGTGCCACGGAGGGTTATTTTTGGCGGCGCTGGGGGCGCCAGCAGTGCGCTGCAGTTCATCCACGGACCGCCCGGCGAGCCACACGCTCGTCGGATTCGTTCACCAGAAGTTGGCGTCGTGTTGGGAGGCCGAGATAGGCTGAGGAGTTGGGCTGCGGTCGAACCCAGGGCGAAAGGGGGTCCAGAAGCTGATGGTTCGGTCGAGTGGTTGATGGTGGCGTCTGCGGTGGGAGATTAGGTGCGCTTGGCGCTACTTACTCGCTCGTCGAGCTTCGGCTGTTTGCATTGAGCCGTGTGCCGACCTTAGCCGTTACCCGTCGTATTTATTATACTGGCCTGCTTGCACGGGGAGAGAACACTGCTGGCATCGCCCAAGTAGGAAAAGAAGTTGTGGCATTACTACATTATCTATTCGTGAAGCACTCGTGTCTCTCAATGTAAACAGGTCTCGGTTGCTCCCAGCACTCACAGCATATATTTCCGGACTTCGTTCTCCTCGGCCTTGCCGGCTTTGATCTTCTGCTTGTTGCGAAGATTCAGCACGCGATACACCCCGTTCTGCAACAAGCAGAAGAACAACGCGACAGATATCAGTATCACGTTGACGGTGCGACCGACGGTGTAGGTAGGCGAGTCGGATGGCTGGAAGATCTGGCTACCGATGATACCAGCCAAGTTGGCCGACATGACGATGCATGCCATCTTGATGCTCCGGTCCGCCGGAGACCGTGCATTGATGGCAAGCCACGAGCTGTTCAAGGGGTCTACGCCGTGTTTGTCAGACATTTCGAGTCACCAGTCAGTCTCAGCTTTACTTACGCCAGATGTTGGAGAAGGCCAGGGCCATGATCATCATAGCAAGTCTCTTGCCGTGATTGTCCGAGTAGCGCACAACCAACGCACCAAGGTTGAAGCCCCACCACAGGGCAAGGGCGGTGCCGACGGGAATGCCTCTCTTCTTGAGCTTGTCACTGCTCATTGTCAGCCAAATTCCATCTTCTGCGTCCAGAGCCCCACTTACGCCCAAAAGCTGAATCCCAGAGAAGTGAAGAGTTGTATCCAAAGACCAATCGAGTAGAGTGCGTTGCTCTGGAGCTTCTCGTAGCCGAAAGAGATGATCTGCTTGGGTCCATAGGCACTGTACGTCGATGATGGCGCGAGCGCAGCGATAGTAAGGAGGCAGTGAGGGTAAATCGTCCAGTCCGACAGCTGAGCCACACGTCAGTCCTTATCCTCTGAAGACAGCACTTGAGACTCACAGCCCATCTCAGCTCTTCCATCGAAATCGTCTTCCGCGCTCCAGTGGCCTTGCTCGGGTCGTCCAAAATGACTCGCTGTGCGATGATGTGCTTTTCTCTCTCGTTGAAGTACGTGATGCGCGTGAAGGGAACTGGATCGTCTCGGCTCTTGGGGTAAAATGCCATGTAGATGGCCCCGGCCACGACCGTGTACATGCCCTCAATCTAGCAAGCTATCAGTTCGCCGCCCAAACAAGTTGTGTGCTGAGATGGATGGCTTACAAGGAACAACCACTGCCAGCCTGTCAAACCAGCCACTCCACGCATGTGAAGGACGCCGTAGGCAATCAATCCCGAGGCGGCTTGCGCAACGTAGTTGCCGAAGAAGAAGATGGCGAAACGTACGCTCATCTCTTTCGTCTTGTACCACGTTGTGATGGCATAGAGAGAGGCAGGGATGAAGCCAGCCTCCATCAACCTGTCTTGGGTCAGCACGTCATCTACACGCCAGGGCTCGGCTTACTAACCCAAGCAGGAGCCTGGTAGCCAGATAGGCTCCGAGGCCTTTTTGGAATGCCTGAAAAGTGGCCACGAGGCCCCAGGCGAAGATCTGGAAGCTTATCCACACCTGCGGGCCAAGGCGATACAAGACAAGGTTGGACGGGATCTACAACGTGCATTAGCTCCCGGTGAGAGAAATGGCGTGCTTGGTGATGTGGGGGTCGGGCTGACCTCCAAAACGACGATTCCTGCAGACAGCAGCTGCTGACCAACATTGTACTGAGCCTGGTTGATCCCTACGTCTTCCTGGTTGCTTGTCAGTGGTGCTTCCTGGTAAAGTATTGGTACGAAACTTACCATGAAGCCGTCGGTCACTGCGTTGCCCCTACAAGCTCGTCAGCATAACGAAGCGTCTGGAGACGGGCTTGAGAAAACTCACATGTTGCCCCGGTCGAGCTGAAGAGCAATGAATGGGAGAATAAGAAGGGGCATCAAGATCAGATCGATCTTGCGGACCAGCTTCTTCTCCTCCTCATCCGTCCAGTCGGGCTGGCCATCCGAAGAGGCCGAGCTGTCGGGTTTCTCACTGTTGTAGAAGCGCGAGGGATGCTCCTCGACATCAGGGATTTTTGACTCCATGCCAAGATTGCGACAAGCTTAAGACGGGCAGTCCAGTATCAAGCGGTAGGGAATGTGCAGCCGTTTCGCTGGGGACAGGGGGTGGGGGGCTGAGAACGGTGTAGCAAGTCCGTCCCTGAAAGTGAGGTATCTTAGCTACGGAGTGAAGTTCCGGTTCAAATACAAAATCAGAGTCAATGCAAATCCGGGCAGATGTGGATACCTCACGGCCATTTTTTCGCAGCTAACGGGTGCGCACGTATGATCGGTCGGCAGTCTGTTATGCCAAGCGCGGATTTCGGCTTCACCGCGTGGTCTTCGTGTGGGCCTTTCCGATGGCGTGCTCCGTAAAAGAGGCAAACACGGAGCAAGTTCCTCAAGATTAGAGGCAAGCTCCGTGATGGAGCCGCACTCGCATAACGCTCGTCGGCGATGATCGACGGCTGGGGATGTCCATGGGGAAACAGGCCAAGAGCCGAGCACTATAAGCAACAGAAAGCATTCCAGTGCAAGGTTGAATGACTTCTCAGCTCGGCATGATGGAGCTGAACCGAAGCCTCCATCCAGGCTTGATCTATGCGCCATGGCAATTAACTTCTGGATTGGCGAGTCAGATGGGAGAAACTTGCCGTGCAACAGGTCCAATTGGCAGCTGCCACAAACAAAGGTTGCAGCCAAGTCCAGACCTGAAGCAACGCGTGGCTGGCGCAGGCGTCGGCACAGTTGGAGAAGGCCACAGTCTGTCGACAATAAGATGCCTTACGCGTCGCGTGCGCCGGCATTTTGGGAACTGTGGTGATTGCAGCATCCGGGGGTGCGATGATGTGATTGAAGTGAAGCTAGGGCCACGGACGCCATGCAGCCACAAGAGCTCAGCGTCGATCTTTGCCCTTTGCGGTTGCCCTAAGCCGCCCGCTGCCCTTTCGTTGTTGTCCTCTTCAACCTTCCTCTCACCCATCTCCATTCCTCTTATACCAGCATATCGGTGCGAATCTCTCCCTCTTCTTCCTTTTCGGCCGCCACCGCCTACAACCAGCTCTGCCGAACATTTCACATGTGAGCGGTAATGTATGCGACTGGTGCACTTCGAAAAGACACGAACCCTGCCCAAGGCCAACTCGAGAATCCGGGGCGACGAGCGGTCGGTTTGGAGGCTCTCCACAAGAATGCATCGAGAAATCCCTCGGATTCGATTCTCGATACTGGACGCCCCCGCGCCCCTGAAAGCGGAATAGATACAGAGTCCCTATCCGTTGGACCCCCCCAGCTATTGATTGATTCCGAAACTGTCTTCTCACCAAGCAGAGGTAATATAGTCGTTCCCCAAAGATGGTATACTGGATATTCCATATCTTCAAAAGCACTCAGAACCCCCAAACAAGAGTCCACTACCGTAGCTTAGCATGCCTGTGGGTGAACCGGAGTTAACGGAAGAAACTGTGTTGGCTCATCGCGCTGTTTGGAGGCAGTTGTGTGGGTGATATCAGGCCCCGAGCCAGTTCCTCAGTTGATTCAGGCATTCCTTGGATTCGTAGTGTGAGAAGATGGTACATACGAAGAATAGTTCGGGGATTTTGTCAAAAGTCAATGAATACACCCGGCTTGAGAAAATTTAGCTTACATTCAGTATTCTCCGTGGCGATGATGCTCAAGTGCTGTTGGTATCGCGTCTGTCGCAAGTTGTCGTCCGAAACCGTGTAATGAAAGAGCGAATAGCAAATCGCTTCTCTTACTCTGCCAGTGGGATGCACTCTCCAATGTCGTAGTCCCCTGATATCAGTTCTAACTGAATGCCATCCGCCGCATAGCGAGTCCTGTACACAAGCGAGCAAGGGGGACATCTCGAGAAAGTCCGAGTTGACATTACCTTTCTCAAGTTCTTTTAGGAGACTAGTACCAACAGACACTCTCCCTGCGAAGATTCATCTTGGATAACTTCGAGACTCTCACTGTTTACTTCGGTTCTACGACCATTTCATAGACGGAACTCGACAAGGCAGCTACTACATTAGAATGGTATGTTCCGACATGTCGGTTTCTCCTCAAGTAGTGTGATCAACAAGGATCAAGGATCGTGGCAAGATTACAGACATACTTGCCTTGTTCAAATACTCCTACGGCCATTTTAGTGATCTTTCGCTTCAGTGCACTCTCTGGAGCTTTTAGGCTGGTAACGGAACTGAAAGACCACCTACACGTTGGCCGACGCTGCAGAGCCATAATCTCTCCCATACCTCGACCACGTCATGCTATACCAGCAGCCATTTACACGTCCACTGTTAGATACCACTAGCCTAATTCCGTTGCTTCTCTTGCTTCCTCACTACGGCAAGCCTGATGCCCTACCAAATGTCGATCAGTACAGCCAAGAACGGAGACCCCGGGGCCATTCATGTACATTTCGGATGATGCTCTTGACGCAGCTGTGGACATCACGGCCCTTTTCCAGCCGGCGGCTAATCTGCCACTGGAAATCCAGCATCTGACTATTGAAATCCGTTCTAGGGAATATCTTGAAGGTGAGCAGGAATGTTTCTGGAAGAAAATATCCTGCAAACCTGTCGAAGAGACCACTGAACTCTTGATCGTGAACTTTGGGATACTTATCGAAGTTCCCAAGATCACGGAGGTTTTCCTACACTGCAGAAGTTTTGGGTAGAACGGATGGCTTTTGGGGCTCAGTGATCAGGAACTCGTCGGTAAGAGGTTCTGTATATGGCCCAAGGTAGAACCAAATGGGAAATTAACGTAATACCATCATCCGTAGGTGACGGTCCCAGGGAGTAGCGATACTTGATATTGTTGGGGGGAGTGCCCATACCTTCACGATCCGAGCATGAGGGAAGGGGTAGAAGTTATTTTCTCCCTTATCTCAGTGGTGACAATTTTTAGGATATCTTGCTATCATCAACAACACTTCAACAGACTCTGCTATGAAAATACGACGAAATAACGGAACAGGCATCAAATCTCATATCCTGGCCATCCAAAGCTCAATTCAAGTACTCTGCTGCGTTTCGGACAGAACAGTCCAAGTCATACCCCAGTCCCTTCATGTTGGTAAGGTGATTCAATCCCTTGCATACTTTTCCGCCCAACATTCTCGTGTCTTAAAATGCCAGTCCAGACCCGCACCCGACAGATCGGTACCATCGTATTTGCAGGCGCAAAGCCTTTCCCTTCCCCTCCAGTCGGGTACGTCTGTGACAGAGTGCTCGCGCTGATCCCCCACAGTCGATTGATTACGAGCACCGCAGCTGATATGATCGCCCACTCTCGCTCCCTGCGGCAGGGCGATTCGTTACTAAATTTGGTTAACCACTTTCGTGTTCCCGTTCGTATTCAACTGGCCACCATCGCTTGCGCCAAGTATACGTCAGGATCGACCGAAAGGGCTTGGCTGCTCTACTGGGCAATAGATTGTCTTTGCGGGTATCCGAGAGCGGGCGATGGTGTGCAGGAGGGCGCGGCCAGCCCCGCGCTGTGCGAGTGCGATGGCGTGTAATTTCTTTTGCTGCACGTGCAAGGCTACCAATAAGCAGTCAGATTGTTACTCTTCGTCAGATCATTGGAGAAAGGCTTGAGGTATAGTCCCAAAGGCTGGGCATTATTTGTTGACACTTATCATACATCTATGATACCATGCTGGGGGTCGTGGTCCTCTGCCGTGATACTAAGTGAACGGACCTCATATAAGAGATAAAAGCTCGTATCGCGGCCTATATCAGACGTTACTTCCGTCCGTCAGCCTTGGCATCACCTCCACTCTGCTGCGGTCCAACATCTTCCTCCCTCTCCCCCTCCTCAAGTTCCTCCCGCACACGCTCCTCTACACCATTAACACCACCATCACCCCTCCTCACACCCCCATCCAACGTCTTTCGTTCTTCCTTATCCTTCTTCTCCTTCCTCTCCATCCTCAAAAACCTATCCTCCCGCCATCTCGGCCCCTTCCACACCACAACCGCCAACGGCGCTATGCTGCCCACCAGCATCAGCAAGCCGAGAAACGTGTACGTCCAGCCGAGGCCCCACGCGCGGATTATGTACTCGACGGACGCGGTGCCGGTGGCGCTCATACTGCAACGGCACAAGTTCAGGCCGGCCATGGCCGTGCTGGCACGCTGCGGGTACAGGTCGACCAGCAGTGTCATAAGCATCGACATAGTGCCCGAGAGCATAGCGCCGCCGATGAAAAGGATGACGAGGGGCGCTGCAAGAGAGGTTTGGGCGCGGAGAACCTGGTTGGATGGTTGTGTCAGTGAGGGTCAGTGATGGGAGGCACGGATGAAGGGAGGAGACACAAGGAAAGGGTTGGGCGAGGGAGGATGAGGGAGACGTACCCAGCCCCATACGAGCGTCGACAAACTCCCGATGACCAGCGGAGCCCAGATGATTTCGAGCCGGGCGCGCTCGATGGGGAAGTTCCGCATGCTACTGGCGCGCTTGCGATCGACGGTGATGCCGTGCTTAGCTGCGACACGGCGAAAGTTATGGTCGAGGAAGCGGCCGCAGGCGAGACTGCCGAGCATGGCACCGGCTGAGAAAGGTCTGTATACGGGTCAGCAAGCAGAGACTGCTAAACATACCGGACATTTTTCGGGTACTTACATGTAGCAGAGGCCGATCTGGAGGTCGTTGAAGCCGTAGGTGCTGGCGAAGATGCCAGGCATGGGCACGATCATGCAGAAGAAGCCGGTCATAAGGATGGAGAGTGCTAGTAGTATCAGTGAGACGTCCTTCTCGACGACGATGCGCAGCGCCTGGAACGGGTTGGGAAAACGTAGATGTCGCCCCGCCGCGAGCCGTTTGCTCTCCTCATGCTTGGCCTGCCGCGAGACTGTACGTTCAAGTCCGTTCTTCTTGCGTCTACGCTCTGCAATGATGTTGAGCAAAGACTTGTTCCAGCCCTGCGGCGGCAGCGAGCCATCACCGACGACGTTTCTACCCGTCTCCGGGATCAGGATGATATACAGGATAAGGTAGACGCCGCCGCTAATGGCCAAGAACCAGAAGATGGACGGCCATCCGAGAAACTGTGCAAGGACGCCGCCAAGGATAGGCCCAAGGGCGGGACCAAGCTGGGTTCCCATCTGAACCCAGGCAACGTAAGAGCCGCGCTCTGCGCTGGTCGTCACGTCGGATATGACGCCGTTGCCCAAGGCGATGACACCGCTGCTGCCGCTGCTCTGCATGGCTCGGAGCACGAGTAGCGCCGCGTAGTTGCGCTGCAGGGCGAGGCCCAAGTTGGCAAAGAAGAAAATGACGAAGCAGCAGATGTAGGTAGGTCTTCGTCCGAGTTGGTCTGCCAGGTCGCCAAAGAACATGGGTGCTATGCCCTGAAAAATCATATAGCTCGTGACAGTGAAGTTAATGTCAGCGAGCGAGACGTGGAATTCCTTGGCCAGAGTGTTCAGTGCGGGTAGGTAGATCTGGCCGGAGACCGGAGAGAAGAAGCTTGCCATGGTAGTCATGGTGATTATGAGAAGCTTGGTTTTCTTGGAAAATACCGAGTGGATTGGTGGCGGTGCGGGCTCCGCTGCTGCTGCCTCCACGTCTGTTGTGGTTGTTTCATTCCTGGCCTCGCTGGTTTCGTGGTCTTCGGCGGGCATGTGCCTGTCTGGTGCTACGTTTTCGCCGGCGGCTTGAACGGTATCTTCATCGTGGCCTCGAGATTCGGTATGGTCGTGTGTGGGAACTGAGCCCGAGTGATCAGCAGTAGCCATGATTTTGTGCAGGTGAGGCTGAAGCTTGTCATCTTGGCACAGTGGCGACCAGGATCTTTTTAAAAGGGGCGAGGTCTGTTGTCATTGTGGATTCACACTCGGAGTTTGGAGTTTGAGGTCGAGCGGCGGAACGGAGCGTCCGACCCGCGCCTGCCCCGATCCCAAAACAGCACTCGCCGCCCCGAACGGCCCGGATATAGCGCCCTAGCGAAGGCTCCATCGCTGCATCATTTGCCATATCTCTAACGCTTCTCCATTTCCATGTTTTCGGTCACGTCCTTGTCGGCTCTCATGCTTGCTGGCCTTGCTTTCTCGCTCTTCTTGGGCTGCCGCTTAGCTCCGACAGGGTAGCGTTTCTGTGCGTTGCAGACGTTGCACTCGACAACGAGTACATCGGCCCAAGGCTTTTTGGCTCCCCGACTTAGGTTCTCAATCTTGCTTGAGGACGTGTTCCCAGGGATTAGAATAGCATTGCAGCGCTTACAAACGGAATTCTTGACGTCTTGTGAGAGCCGAATTTGCGACTTCATGGAGACCGAGTGGAGATGTGACGCATAGTAGAAGGGCAGGCCTGGAGGAAAGGCGTTCTGGCCGGGATCACCAGCATTTCCGCCGTTCCTCTGCTCGGCGCGCTGGCCGCTTTGGTTGGCGAGGTAGGTGGCGGCCTGGTAGAGGTAGGAAATGCGCGAATGCAAGTGCTTGTTGGGCACCGCCTTTGGCTTCGATGCGTCTCCCTTAGCCATAGTGCCGGACGCGGATATGCAAGGTTGTTTGCTGCAAGAAACAGAGAGCGGCAGGGCGCGTCGAGCTGGCGTCACAAAGGCGCGTTGGGAAGCGAGGTGGGCGGCGCCGTTATTTGTTGGAGACGCGATCACGTGAGGAGCTAGGATCGCCCTACGTTTTCAGCTTCCGGCGTTCGACAAAGCAGCCTCGCCCGCCCGCCCATCTCCATCATCCAAACCACCACCTCTACCACTTGCCCTCATCAGCTCGTGGCAATCGCGCAGAAGAGTTGCTCAGTTGCCATACCTTGCGACCGCGCAGCCCCGACCTTACGGCCTTTTCGACGACTTCGCGCGCCAGGGCTCCGCACCACTGACATCACCGGACACGTCCAAAGTCGCGTCCGACACCACCTCAACGCGCCTCCACACACCCATATCCGCCCGCCGTCGCCTTCGCCATGTCGCACGAGGAGGATCTCATCGACTACTCCGACGAGGAGCTCAACCAGGCCGATGCCGTCGCCACCGGCGCGACCGGCGCCGCCGCCAACGGTGAACAGAAGAAGGGCGATCTGACTGTGACCGGCGAAAAGAAGGGCAGCTACGTCGGCATCCACTCTACCGGCTTCCGGGACTTCCTCCTCAAGCAGGAGCTTCTGCGTGCCATCACCGACTGCGGTTTCGAACATCCTTCGGAGGGTCAGTTTTAACCTTTCCCCTCAAGCTCCTCCGTCCTTCAAGAAGCGTCCGTCCATCTCCGCAAACCAAGCGCCCGCGAATCCAGCCTCCCCAAGTGACGGGCTCAATCGATGGAAGCGCGCGCAAAAAAAAAGTCAAAACGTCTCTGGATGGATCGCACAGGCCGGCGGCTGCCTATAAACACAAGACCTGTACGCGAAGGCTTTGCGCTATGACTGGATTGGCCACATGAAATAGAGTGCCGGATTCGCAGAATCTGCCTTTCCAGTCTTGGAATCCCCGAGATTCTGTTCTCCGTGCCGACGTGCGGATGGAGACGGCCTTCTCCATGTGGTTGATCTTGCCTGATCTTCGCACGGTCAACTTTGCGAGATGGACGGACGCGACGCTCGATTGCTTCTTATCGTTACGATCTCTTTGGACCAAGTCTCTAACATCGTCGGTTCTCCGCAACAGTCCAGCAAATTTGCATTCCTCAAGCCATCATCGGTTCCGACATTCTCTGCCAGGCAAAGTCTGGTCTCGGTAAGACGGCTGTGTTCGTCCTGGCCACTCTCCAGCAGCTCGAGCCTATCGCTGGTGAAACCGCCGTCCTGGTCCTTTGCCACACTCGTGAACTTGCCTACCAGATCAAGAACGAGTATGCTCGCTTCAGCAAGTACCTTCCGGACGTGAAGACCTCTGTCTTCTACGGTGGTACTCCTATGCAGAAGGATATCGAGGTTCTTTCGAACAAGGACACCCACCCGCATATCATTGTCGGTACTCCCGGCAGACTGAACGCTCTTGTGCGTGAGAAGAAGCTTCGTCTCGGTGGTATCAAGATGTTCGTCCTCGATGAGTGCGACAAGATGCTTGACCAGATTGGTATGCACATCCATATCCGTCATTGGATGACAGGAACAACGTACTGACTGGGTTTTGTTTTCAACAGACATGCGCCGTGACGTCCAGGAGATCTTCCGCGCCACCCCCACCACGAAGCAGGTCATGATGTTCAGCGCCACCCTTGCCAAGGAGACGCGCCCGATCTGCAAGAAGTTCATGCGCAACCCGCTCGAGATCTACGTCGACGACGAGTCGAAGCTCACCCTGCACGGTCTGCAACAGTACTACATCAAGTTGAGCGAGGCCGAGAAGAATCGCAAGTTGAACGACTTGCTTGACAACCTCGAGTTCAACCAGGTCATCATCTTCGTGAAGAGCACTCTCCGCGCGACCGAGTTGGACAGGCTTCTGCGCGAGTGCAACTTCCCCTCCATCGCGGTTCATTCCGGCGTTTCTCAGGAGGAGCGGTATGTGCAACTGCAACACCCACGTTAGACGAATGGCCACTGACTTCCGCACAGTATCAAGCGCTACAAGGAGTTCAAGGAGTTCAACAAGCGTATCTGTGTTGCCACCGATGTTTTCGGTCGTGGTATCGATATCGAGCGTATCAACCTGGCCATCAACTACGATCTTCCCGGCGATGCCGATTCCTACCTTCACCGTGTCGGTCGTGCTGGTCGTTTCGGTACCAAGGGTCTCAGCATCTCGTTCGTCAGCAGCGAGCAGGACGAGCAAGTCCTGAAGGAGGTTGAGAAGAGATTCGAAGTTCCTCTTCCGTAAGTTCCCGCCGTTCACCGATTCATGTGAGATTTACTAACCTCGGATGCAGTGAGTTCCCCGAGGGCGGCATCGACGCTAGCACCTACATGGCCAACTAAGGGAGACTTGTGGGCTTGAGATAGGATTACCAAATTGGTCAAGAATGTGAGCGTTCCTGGAAGAATCCTTGAGCGCCTTTTGATGTTGCTGCGCGTGATTATTGAGGCAGAGCATGCTGCCTAAGAAAAGCTTTCGGCGTCAGGGATTCGGATGAGCTGATGCTCGGTTGCTGCTGTACTCTACTTCGCCGATGAAATGCAAGACTCATGGTACGGACATTGGTCGATATATCAGCCTTTCTATTAATTTATCGAGAGCTGTCCTCTGCATCCTTTTCTGATTTGGGTTGTCTATCCGATGCATGAAAACTGGGACCTGGAATTCTAGGTCCTCCTCTGCCGGCTTGCTTTTCTCCACCCTGACTTGTCTTTCATTATTGAGGATTCCAACAGACAGAAAGAAGGCCTACTTTGGAGCCGATGATTGGGGGAGATTGCAGGCCTTTCAGCCCTTCGTCAGGATCCTCCCATGGGTGGGTCCAAACTCATAAGCACCAAGGATTGCGCTTGCGAGAACTAGCTCGCGGGAAAGATGCAATTCTTCAAAACTGTCGGATGTTTTTTTTTTTTGCTCGTCTCATTTTTCTTCGCTATGTCGCAAATTTGCTCGAGCGTTCTCGGTCCGACCGATGATGTAAACGATCTGACGAAGGGATGTGTGGGCGGGGGTGGCATGTTCCCTTTCTCTATTCTCGCACCATTCGGATATGCTCTTTTTCACGAGATACTTTCACGACAACCATGGCCAGTGTTGGATTCTAGAGGCCCGGGCAAAAGTGTGTGAGGATTTTGTTCACGGGCAAGCATGTGATTCGGCGGGTTTTGCGGTAAGCACTTGTGCCCTCGTCATGCTTCGTCCATTCGCTGTTCAAGAAGCCCCAGCCCCATCCTTTCGGAACCCCCCTTTGGTCTGTTCCGGAAATGGAGAGGCAAACAAAGCAAGACTGCGGCGGATTCGGGGGTGGGGAGAGATAGGGAAGGGAAAGTAGGAGGCTGCACGCAAGCTTGCCAGCCTCACGCACTACTACCTGCGGCGACGGGAGCGCCGCGCGGAATCGCGGTGCTCCGGGGCGGATGGGCGGGAGACGCGTTCGCCGAGCGCATGGTGGGAGGGAGCGCGGCGAAGCTGAGTGGCTGAAAAGAAATTTGGTGGATTGCAAAGCAAAGATACCCGTCGCTGCGAGCAAGAGGAGCTAGCCAGTAGCTTAGGGCTTGTTGTCCCATTTCATTTTGTTTTCCATGCCCGTCCCGCCCGGGTCGGTCAAGCCAGTCGAGCAAGGCAGCGGGTTGCAGCGCCCCGGGAGGGACATCCCCGGTCGGGGCCTGTCATATGCGCAGGTGGCGGCGGCGGAGAGCAGCACGCGAGCGGAGGTCAACGGTGGCGCGTTCCTTCGCTACTCTATTTCCATTCCTTCCCATGACTGCAGCGGAACCAAGATGCTTGACGTCCGCGTGGCAAGATAAGGCATATGGTGGTGAGTTTTGCATTTGCAGACCTTGGCGGGCATCATGGGCAAGACATGCAGTGGTCGAAGAACAATAGCTGACTGGGAGGCAACACAAAGGAGGAATTTCCGCTGTCTCCGGCGATCACACAACTGGGCGGGCCGCCCTGCAGACTAGAGGGATGGGAACACTCGTGCGGGTCGCTGTAGGTGAGACCGGCTTGCTTCCCTTCTATTTCCTTTCCCAGGGCGGCGGATAGGGCTCGTGTTGTCTCAAAGCACACTCCTCCAACAGTGTTGGGGCCGATTGCCGGAAAGTAATTATTATCTCTCTGTAAAACCTTCTGACTCGCTCCGGCGGCGGCCGTCGTTTAGGGTTCTGATGCGGTATGGCAGTCAGGTACGGATGTGGAGGCCTGGGGGGTTGAGGGTAGGGCAAGGTTATTATTGAGGGGCCCGTATTCGTTTCCCGTGATTGTGCGATCGCCGAGCAGTGGCAGAGCGGGAGCGTCCCGACGATGGAATCTCCGCCGGATAGGCGCAAGTGCACCTGCGAAAAAGACGTTCGCAAGATACGGGCGGGCGGCTTCCAAGGCTTCGCGCCGGGCGCAAACGTGCAGAATATGCCCGATCAGAACGCGTCCGGACGAGAGTCTTCATAGCGCCAGCGTTCCGGACCGCGGGCCCCGCTGCCGTCGTCGTTATCATCGTCGTCGTCGTCGGCGTCGTCGTCGTCGTCGTCGTTGCTGCCGGAGATATGGCCTGTCGCTGGCCGCGGCAACAGGCGGAAATGTTGTCCTGTCAACAACCGCGCCTGAGGGGACCCAACCCCCACCCCATCCATCGGCTAGTGTGGTGCATTGGCAGGTCTCGCACTCGCATCGTTGTCTCGGAGGCAGATGCCCGGCAATAAAAAGAACTGGGGGCCTGCAAAATTGGGCTCCGTCCCTGGGCGCAGCGGCGCTGGCTTGAGCTGCGCGTCGCTGCCAAAAATCGACACCATGACGACGGCGTGACGATTGGATTGACGACAGTCCGCTAAACTGGCACTGGCACTGGCACTGGCACACGCATCTCCGTAGGGCGGTGTCCTGGGCTGCGGACGTGCGCGTATCTTGGGATGCGCATTGCGCGCCAATATCCATGGGATGGGACCTGCCGCTGCTTTCGATGATCCTGCGCCGGTGGAGGCCAGCAGGCCGAAATGATAATGTCGACGGCGGCGCGCTATCGCTTGAGCCGCCCTCGCCGGCTCCGGGCTGGCATGCCCGCTGGTGGCTGCTGGCAAGCCACCCCCGAGGCCGATCAGCCCAGGGCCGCGCCAATTGAAGTCGGCGCAGCACCCTGCGCAACTGAGGCAGCCGGCGGCAGGCCCTCGCCGCCTCGGAGCAGATCGCGGCCGAGCAGCACGGGCGAGTCAGGCCCCCGTTGCGCCGATCATGAAACGAATAGACGGCCTCCTCGAAGCAGCGATGTGGCGCATGGCGATGTGCGTTGCTGTTCTATTCTTGCGGCCCCCTGCCGCTGAGCATGCTCCTGGGGCATCGACATCAGGCGAGAGCTTGACCTGCGGGCGCCCCCAGCCGGCGCCTGCTGCGCCGGCTTGCGCAACGCTCAGGCTGAAACAGGAGGACTAGCCCGACGTTGGAGCGGGAGAGGCAGGGCGTGGCAGGCTAGCTAAAGGGAGGCGCCCGCGCCTGGCAATGGCAAGCAGCAGGCACAGTGCATCGTCGCAGGTGGCGGGCTTAGCAGCGAAACTGGGAAATTTCGAAACGCTGCCAGATCTCGATCCCCCCCAGCGAAAGGGGGGCGGGCGGCAGCTCCCCAAGTGCCGCTGTCTGCCTGCCAGACCGCCGGCACAGCTCGAGAGGCCGTCGCTGGTGTCAGCGTCTAATCTCGTTAATCAACCGCCGTCCTGATGATGAGCCGCCTTACCGCAACCGGCACCTGCAGTGCTGCGCAAGCCCGGATTGGCGGCGCACGCCCCAGCAATGATGCAGTTGGCGTCGTCGGCCTTGGCGCATGCGGACGGCGCAGGCATGCGTGCTCTCTGCTCTCTGCGATAGCTGTGTGCCCGACCGATACCAGCGGTGCGACGGCGAGGCATGCAGAGCGCTGGCCGATGCGCCTCGTGTGTGCTGAATGCTCATGACTCGGCCCGGGCCACGCGCAGGCCGCGTCCGGGAGCCCGGCGAAGCGGCGAAGCGGCGAAGCGGGGGCAGTCGCGCAGTCGCGCACATGGACGCGACTAATGCCCGCCGGGCGACAGGCGGATGGCAGGACGCCCGACACGCAGCGTCGACGAGCAGCGCCGGGTTGTGCAGCGCCTGGGGCAGGGAAGCAGCAACGGCGTGCGGCGAAAACGCTTCGCGGCCGTGGCACGTCGGGCAGATCGTGCGTTTTATAACGGCGCCAGGAGCGGGCGCGGGCAAGGCAATTATTTCGCTTGGAGGTAGGTGCAGCAAGGCCGCAGCACGACGTCCAGCGGGTGCTCGGCGGCAGAAGCGCGCCCCTGCCCGCTGTCTTCCGCCGCGAGCCTCCCCGACTCCTGCGCCTGCACATCACTCGCGCTGCTGCTCACGATCACCGCGCGCTCGCTCCATCGTCCGTCGCAGCTTCTGTGGCACCGGCTCCCGCACGGCACCGCACTGCACGCCGCCCAGACTCTTTGACTGTGGCTGCCCGTCCTGCGTGGCCTGGCTGGTGGAAGCTTCCGCATCAGCATCCGCTGCGCTGGCGTCGCCCGCTCGCGACCGTTGAGAGATCCTTCCTCGCCCGGCGCCCGATAGTCTAATCACCCTGCTGCCGCACCTCCACCTCGACCACCACACACAACATCCGACTCCCGCCCAGCACGCTCTCTTCCCCTCCCTCCTCCTCCCAGTACATGACCGCCGCCCGCACGCCTGCCTAGGCTTCCGCTCGTTCTGATCCCGCCTAAAGCCGTTAATTCCTTAATTACTCGAAGCGAAACTGCGAGCGCCCGACCTGGATACGCGGCTGTCGACACGCCTGCCAACCCGCTGGCACCCGTCCCCTAACCCGCCTGTCATCCCAGGCCGCCACTCTTCGGCCAGCACACCCGCACCATGGCTCCCGCAACACCTCGCCTGAGGATCTTGTCCGGTACGTCCGACGATGCGAGCTCCACCTCAGCTTCCGTTTTTTTTTTTCTTCGCTCTTGCCCGCCGCATCCGGGCGCTGCCTGTGATTGCCGCTTCGCTTCGACGCGGACCCTTTCCCTCAGCGACGATGTCACGCTAACGTTGTGCCTACAGTCGGCGGCAATGCCGTGTCGGCCTTCCTCTCCTGGCGCCTCCAAGCCACGAATACCTGCGATGTCACATTGGTGTGGAAATCAGGTTTCGAGCATGTGGCACAGTATGGCATTTCGATGAAGTACGTGGCAGCTCCTCCTCCACAGCACGAGGTCGTTCGGCGAGCTCACAGCGTTGTTCTTCAGGTCAAAATTATACGGCAATGAGCGTTTCAAGCCGCGTGCAGGTACGTGTCGACCAAACATGTTTCAGTCACCGCCCGCGCGAGGATCCCTGTAGCTGACGCGAACACAGTCGTACGTTCCCCCGAAGAGGCAGCAAGCCACTCGAAAGCACCCTTCGACTACGTCTTCCTTTGCGTCAAGGCCCTGCCCGATGTGTACGACATCGCCTCGGTCATTGAGTCTGTCGTTTCGCCCCAGCACACATGCATCCTGATCAACACAACACACTCGCTGGGCGTCGAGTCGTTCCTCGAGCAGCGCTTCCCGACAAATGTTGTGCTTTCGCTTGTTTCGGGCGCGGAGCTGCAGCAGCTGGGTGCGAGCGAGTTCGAGCACACGGGATCCACAGAAATCTGGGTCGGCCCGGCGAGCGAAAATCCGTCGATACCACCTTCGATCCAATCCGACATGGCGGATGCGTTGGCTATGACTCTGGGCTCTGGCCAGGTGGACTGCAAGGTTTCGCCGAACATCCGGCAGCAGCAGTACGAGCGGATGATCGGGTGAGGACGACGCGTCAAATCTGTGAAGACTGTCAGTGTGCTAACTCAGCCGCAGAAACATTGCGTTCCACCCGCCGAGCGTGCTTTTTGAGACTGCCAACCATGCGGAACTTATTGAGAAAGTTGGCGTCCGCTCGGTCATCTCAGGGGTCATTGACGAGCTCCTACAAATCGCGGCCGCGCAGGGTTGTCAATTCGGCTCCGACTTTAAGGACAAGACTATCGAAGCGATGACCCGTCCTCAGGAGGCGAACAGTACGATGTACCAGGACTTTGCCGCAAAGCGGCCGATGGAGGTGGAAACGTATTTAGGTTCCCCGATGAAGCTTGCACAGGAGGTCAACGTCCCGGTCCCTCGGATTGAGACACTGTACGCCATGCTTCACCACACCAACATCATCAACCAGCAGCGGCCTGCAGCCCCCGTCTCTCCGCAACAAACCGGTGGTCACCCACCAAGGATGTCTTCTACTACAATGTCCAGGGGGCCCCCTCCTAATGGCATGAACGGCATGAACGGTCATCCCATGAAGGGCAGCCGTCCCGGAAGCCGAGCGCCTTCCATGACCGGCGGCATTCCTGCGCCAGGAATGAGGAGGGGCCCGCCGCCTCCGAATGGCTTCCCGCCGCGGGGACCTCCTCCCATGGGCAACGGATACGGCGGTCCTCCCGGGCCCCCGATGCAGCGACGCCCATCTTTGGAAGGCAACGACCTGGAGGAGTTCAGCCACTTGATGCTTTATGATACCGTCCCCGAAGACGGTGACATGCCCGTGAATGGCATGTCGAATGGTGGCCCATACCCTGGAGCTGACATGTCCAATGGGGATCTTGCTTTGAGAGAAAGAGAACTCGCCCTGCGTCAGAAGGAGCTTGCTTTGAGGGAAAGAGAATACCACATGCGTGCGGGTCCCCCGGGACCAAGGCGGCCAATGCCTCCGGCTTCGCACGCCGGGGATTTCGACGAGGATGATGATGGAGATTTCTTCGATCCTATGGCGGCCCGCGCTCCCCCCGCCATCGACCCTGACAACTTTGACATGTTGAGCGTCACTTCGCGCCGCACCCGCAAGGCCCCCAGCGCTCAGCAGCTGCGCAAGAACCCGGAAATGGGCGGTCCGCCGGGTCCGCCGGTCTCGAACGGCCGCGGTCCTTCTCGGTTTGGTCAACGCCCAGGTATGAACAAGAGGACAAGCGCGAGGCTGATGTCGGACGTCCCTGGCCTCCACGATTCGATCATGAACAACGCTCTGATCGGATACTCGTCAGACCGCTACGGAAACGTCGACCGCGCAAACATGGGACAGCAATCTCGCACGAACTCTCTGACGGCTGCTCGTCTGGATGAAATGGCTGCACCTGGATATGGAGCTTACCCTCAGGGACGCAGGGCAAGCCAGTCACCTGGTAATCCCCTGAGCCCTGGCCGTGGACGGCCGTCGCCTCCCGGTGGTTATCCTCCCTACGCTAACGGACAACCCAACGGCAGGCCATCCCCGCCAGGCATGAGACAACCGGTCCCGCGGCACCCGCCCGGCCACGGCAATGCAGTGGCACCGCAGCAGGTTGAACAACATGTAGGGGTGAGCAACCCTCAGTCCAAGAGAGGCCCTCAAGTGCGCAGTCTGACTGGAAGTGCGAGCGCTAGCGCGGAGAGTGGTGACAGCGGCGCCAGCGCTCTTGTAGATTCTGAACCTTCTGCGGCCAGCAGCCAGAGCAGCCTGGGCCCGCGGCCCCAGATTGGCGTGCGCTGAGCTGCAGGGGGTTCTGCTTCGCTTCGATTAAAACGTACGATTTGCGGCATTCGACTTGGAGTATGTTGGCGCATTTCTGCTTGAGGGACGTCCGGTTTTATCTGCCCCCGACGACGCAACAACCCAAGAAACAAACAACAATATGACTTTAATTGGCAGCAAGCAAAGCCGAGGGCGATCTGCTCGCGCACGCGTCACACGCTCGGCACACGATCGAAAAGTCTCGAAATCTCTTTAGTGCAACCATCGTTCTTTTGTCCATACTCGGATGCGCTGCCCGTTGGCGGTCTTTCCTTCTTCTCCTTTCTTTTTCTCCTTCTCACTCTAATGACCTGGATAGAAGGGCGGGGCTGGATCAGGGCAACAGATTTTGCAGACGCACACCAACTGACATTCACACACCACGAAACATCTCGTTTTCCTTGCTGTTCTCTCCTTCTCTCAATTCCCCTTTCTACTGCACGTACATACATCGGCGTCGGTGCCGCCGACTGTTGAAAAGTGGAACGCCAGATGGGAGCCGCGTCCTAATTGTCCTTTCCTTGTTATCTGTTTGCATGGGGCGCGCGGGTTGCGTGGGGGGCTTGGGTTTCATCTGCGGTTCGATTGCGTTCTGTTCTTTCTGCTTCCTATACAAGTGATATGTTAGGGCCGCTGCGGGAAGCGGGTTGGCAGCGGATTCTGCGTTTATGCACCAGCATTTAAACTCGTCGCGTGAGGCGGGGAAAGTATTGTACTACTACATTCGGTGCTGGTCAGACGAGAGAGCTGGGGAGCGTTCGGCGGAGAGGGTGGGGGGTGGGCGGGCACAAAAGGGTGGAGTGAGACGGGTGGGGCAATGGAGAGTAGTAGAGCATACATACGACGGCGAACAAACAGCTTTTGGGCAAGGTGGCAGGTGATGCCGTGATTCCTCCGAGGCGACTGCCGGGTGGTTGCAACGGGCTGTGACGATATGGTGCGATGGGGCGTGCCGCGATGGGCCCTGCCACGGGCGGCGGCGAATCGTGTGGGCGCGAGTCAAGCACGGACGGCTCTGGCCGAAACGACGAACCGCGGCTGCGGCGGCGGGAGCCGCGTCCAGACGCGCTGATGAGGCTCTGGCCGGGTCCTCGCTGACGATGTTTTCTGCAGCGGCAGGCCAGGCGGTGGGAGCCCCCAGCACCGCTGTTCCTGCGCGCGAGGGACGGGCGTTCGGCTCACCACCACACGCCTGAGGCCTGTTCCTGCAGCCTATCGCAGCCCTCGCAGCCCCGTGGGAGCAAATCGCGCATCCTCCGCGCCCTCCGCCTCGCAGCCAGCGCCAGTCCCGCGCGGGCTGCCCTCTTACGTAGTGCCCCGCCGCCCAAGGCCACGCTGCCCCGCTCACTGCGAAGTAGGCCCGCGTCCAACAATTTCATCCGCCCTGACGTCCCACGCCCCAGGCAGACTGCGGTCTGCTAAATCACCGCAGCGGCGCTCCGATCCGGATTCTCCGTCGTCATCGCCCTCGAGCGCCTCACAGTTCCTCATCCAGCTCCAGCTCCGGAGCCGACTGCTGCCCGTAGCATTCCTCGCTCTCGTTCTGCTCGCCCAGTTCGTGATACCGCGCTTCTTTCTCGCGACCGTCTCCCCACCAGCCCACCCTCGTGACCCCCCGCGGCCTGCCTTTGCTCCAGGCTCGCATTTCCCCGACCGCCTGCTCCATAAAACCCCGCGGACCTGCTCCGCGTCCTCCCCTCCAGTCTCCCACAAGCACACCTTCTACACCTCCGTTGAACCCAGCATGGCATTGGCAGACGAAGCAAAGCGCGTGGCCGCGCAGTTCGCCTTCTCCTCTGACGATGTGCGCCGCGCCACCAAGGAGTTCATCAACCAGATGGGTAAGCCCTCCCTTCCCTCGTCGTCGCCCTCGCCCGCTGACCGCCGCCTGCAGAGGAGGGTCTCCAGAAGGACCACACCGACCTGAGCCAGATCCCTACCTACGTCACTGCTGTGCCCAATGGCACCGAGAAGGTGAATTCCAGCCGCCTCGCGGTCAATTGCGCGTGGACTGACAGAAGCGCAGGGCCTGTACATGGCTGTCGACCTCGGCGGCACCAACTTCCGCGTCTGCTCCATCATGCTGCACGGCAACAGCACCTTCACCCTCACCCAGACCAAAGTCGCCATCCCGCGCGAGCTGATGGTCGCCAAGACGTCCAAGGAGCTCTTCTCCTTCCTCGCCAAGCAGATTGAGCTCTTCCTGAAGGCTCACCACAACGAGCACTACCAGGGCCACATTCGCAGGCGCAAAACCACCTCGCTGGAAGAGGGATACCGCGATGAGGAGATTTTCAACCTGGGCTTCACCTTCTCGTTCCCTGTACACCAGATTGGCATCAACAAGGGCGTGCTCATGCGCTGGACCAAGGGATTCGACATCCCTGACGCGGTGGGCAAGGATGTGTGCGCGCTGCTGCAGGCCGAGATCGACGAGCTGCACCTGCCCGTTCGCGTCGCGGCCCTGGTCAACGACACTGTAGGCACGCTCATGGCCCGCTCATACACGTCTCCCGGCAAGACCGGCACTCTGCTGGGCGCCATCTTCGGCACCGGCACCAACGGCGCGTACGTTGAGAAGCTGGACAAGGTGACGAAGCTGAAGGCAGACTCCGAGGCCGTGTACGACAAGTCGACGGGCGACATGATCGTGAACACCGAGTGGGGTTCGTTCGACAACAGCATGAAGGTGCTGCCTACCACACCGTATGACGACGAGCTGGACAAGACCAGCAACAACCCGGGCATCCAGATGTTTGAGAAGCGCGTGTCGGGCATGTTCCTGGGCGAGATCCTCCGCCTGGCGCTCGTCGACCTGATCAAGAACAAGGACGTGCCCCTGTTCAAGGACGACAACTCGTCGAGCAACGACATGCACAGCACGACCAACATCGCCGCGTCGTCGAGCGTCTTCAAGCAATGGGGCATCGACACGTCGTTCCTCAGCATCGCCGAGGCCGACACCTCGCCCGGCCTGCGCATCACGCGTCAGACGCTCGACAAGGACTACGGCATCAGCGCGGCGTCGGTGGAGGACGCCGAGGCCGTCAAGGTCATCGCCAACGCCGTCGGCAAGCGCGCCGCCCGCCTGTCGGCCGTGGCCATCGCCGCCATCATCATCAACACCGGGCGCCTCAGCGACGAGGTCATCGACATTGGCGTCGACGGCTCGCTCGTCGAGTTCTACCCCGGCTTCGAGGACTACGTCCGCCAGGCCCTGCGCGAGGTGCCCGAGATCGGCGACAAGGGCGAGAAGAAGATTCGCATCGGCATCGCCAAGGATGGCAGCGGTGTCGGCGCCGCGCTGATCGCGTTGGTCGCGGGTAAGGTGGACAAGCCTGAGACCATCGACGAGGAGGAGGACTAGACGGTAGACGAGAAGGAAAAGATGGAGGACCAAAATATGATTGTTACGGATTCTTATGCGAACTGATGTGTATATTAGGGTCATTGGTTTTCTTTTTGGGTGAGAGTAGAATAAGGTTTCGTTGGTGTGTGGGATATGGGATGCGTGTGGTCTCTCTGGGAGGGAACACCAGGGGTTAAGCGCTTTACTACGATTCCACTACGTTTTTTCTAAACTTATTATCTTGCTGCTTTCCCTGCCTCCAGAGGCTGAAGCAAGTCTTACGACACCACACTTCGCGTTCTTCCTACTTTACTATATTCCCACAATCATCGCGCCACTTGTTCCACAATCCTCTTCGCATCTACGTAATGTCTTGCGCAGATAGATACGAGTAGGCAGCATCATGACCCAAATGACAAGACTTAGAGCAAATCCAAATGAACAGCGTCTTGTGAGCATCTTGGCCGTCAAGTCTTCGCTTTACTGCTGGACTACCGTAAGGCCATGTCCCCAGGATCGTCTTCAGCACAGCCGGGACGACCGGGGGGGTCGATGGTCTTGATTCCTCCTTCTTTTTCCCACATCCCTGCTTCACACAATGTGCTCCCATGCAAAGACTATAATATCCTGTGATGCCTCGAGAATCCTCCGATCGATCCAAGTGCGGCATTTATTATTGCCCGTGAGGAAAAGATGAGCCAGACCCGCGCGCTTGCAAGCAGCCCCCTCCCCCCCTCCCTCCTTCATGCTGACGAACTCCGCCAGCCAATGAGCGCACACGACACCGACATTCGGCCAATCGTCTCTCCCGCGCCCGTGTTCTGCCGCCTCATGCAATCCTCGAGGCTATTCTCATGCCTCCATGCCATCGCTGCTTCGTGGGTGGTGCAAACTAGCTAGCCGGCTGTATGGGCCAGATGGGCCGGGTCATGTTTGCCCATCGACGTCTCGTTGGTTGATTGGGTCCGGGTGTGACTGGGGGGTTCGTCTCTCGCTCGTTTTGTCTTCGTCCTTTCGCTGCTGCGGGGTTGTTCCTTGTTTTGGGAGGGAAGGACGTCCGCTATGTTTTGGAGTAACGTCGTGAGGAAAGGTGGACTTGCGGTTGAGACGGGTGTGGTGTGTGTTTACTTGACGAGCCCTGGAGAAGCCCGACCTAGGCAAGCATGCAGCCGACAGGCTTGTACGTAGACAGTTCCGGAGTTAAGTAGTACTTTACGGTGTCTCTCTTTCCGGTCACTCCCTGATGTTCACGTAGCATTTTATTTCCGCAAGCTCTTCCACCCCTCTCCCCCTCCCTTACTCACCCAGCTATTTCTTTACATCCGTCCTTCCCTATCAGGCCAGCACCAGCACCAGCACCAGCAGCACTCTCCACCCCTCCCATCCCCTCACCCTCCCCGTCCCCCTCCCCTTCCTCCTCCTCCGTTTCTTCCCCCTCTTCTTTCCCCTCCTCCCCTTCCTCCCCCTCCGCAGCCCCAGCAGCCCCAGCAGCCCCCTCCACATCCTCCTTCCCAGCAACAGCACCCACTCCCCCCACTCCCCCCACTAACCAATCCCCCACCCCGACCCTCCTCCACACCACCCACGCCGCGCTCGGCCGCAGCCGCCGATAGTAGCCCTCCTCCCTCCTCGCCACGTCGAACCCGCGCCGGCGGTACCACGCCAGCCCGTCCTCGTTGGCGACCCACACGTGCGCGCACACGGCGGCGACGCCGTGGCGGCGGGCGGCGGTGGCGACGACGTCGGCGAGCAGGTGCGTGGCGAGGCCGTGGGAGCGGTAGGGGGAGAGGGTGGAGAGGGTGGCGATGTAGAGGTGTGGTTGTGGTTTGGGAAGGTGGTGCTGGGGGGCTGGGGGCTGGGTTTGGGTTTGGGTGGTGCTGGTGGTGGTGGTGGTTGGGGGTGCGGTTTGTAGGGGGGAGGCGCTGGGGGAGAGGAGGCGGCACCGGATGCCGGCGATGAGGATGCCTGGGGAGGGGGTTTTTTGGTTCGGTGCGGTGGAGGTGGAGGTGGGGGTGTTGCGCCAGAAGGCGGCGAGGGTGATGGAGGCGGTGGTGGGGTCGGTGAGGATCTCGTCGTAGAATTTGGTGGGGTAGGGGATCTCGAGGAGGAGGGTGTTGAGGCGGCGGAAGGAGGGGAGGGTGGCGCTGGTGAGGGGCGCGAGGGTGATGTTCGGGGCGAGGGGCGCGAGCGTCGTCGTTCTTATGCTTGTTGTTGGAGGTGGTGGTGAACCGTGGGCGGGTGCGCTGCCCGATGCAGTAGCGCTGCCGCTGCCGCTGCCGCTGCCGCTGCCGTGCGCGAGGACTGCGGCTGGAGCGGTGGGCGTGATGGTGGCTCCATCGTCGGCTGCCGTGTCCGTGATTGGTTTCGCGGGGTGCTCAGGGTTGCTATCGGGCTTCTTTGGGCGCTGCGGCTCCAGCGGGACGGCGTCGGGTTGGGAGACGGCTTTGGGCTTGCTGAGCCATTTCGTGATGGATGTTTGCAGCATCGCGCCGGGCTGTGCGAGCCGGCATCGCAGATTGGGTGAGGAAAGTGGAAAGCGGGAGACGCGTCTGTAGAAAGTAGCTCCGGCGCGCTGCACGTGACGGCTATTTGGCTGGTGGAGAGCGAGTCGGAGGCTTGTGCGGTCACCGACGTCAACCTCCCCAAGCCCGCAAATTCCGACCTCCTACACTATCCGATCCCTCCACCACCGCCCAATTCCCCCCCAACCACCCGACTTCACCATGGGCGCGGGCAACTCCAAACCCGACGGCACCGCCCAGCATGTCTTCAACCCGTATGTCCCCTTCCCGCCCCGACGGCGAATTGAGAGAAAAGATTGAGAGCTGACCGGAGCTGACCCTCGGCCACTGCAGCGATGCTCCCGTCCGCTTCTCGTCGGAATTGATCGACTCGCTCCAGAACAGTCCTCAGGTTCGTGGTCTCCCCGTCTTCGCGCCATCAATTGGACCCCTCCCGCCCGCACAGAGCTGCTACTCCGCCATCGCCTCCTCCGCCCGTCCGACAACCCCCACCCATTGAACGTCCCCATCGCGCACAAAGCTGAGACAGACAAACGAACCACAGTCCGACACGACCCGCTCCAAGGCGCTGGAGCTGCAGGTGCAGACGCGCGTCGAGCGCGAGCTGTCGCAGCTGCGGGCCAAGGAGGAGCAGCGCCTGCGCGAGCTGCAAGACGCCATCGCCTCGGCCTCGGACAAGGACGCGGACGCGTCGGCGTCGGCGGAGCCGTCGCTCGCCGAGAAGCTGGCCGACAGCCTCAGCTCGGCCGACGCCGTGGCCGAGCGCCAGCGCCGCCGCGAAATCAGCCACGGCGCCGTCCAGCGCGAGATCGACGGCCTGCGCAAGAAGCTGGACGAGCGCAAGCGCCTCGAGAAGCCTGACCAGGGCGTCGAGGAGGCGAAGCTCAAGATTGTCGAGTGCCTGCGCGTCAACGACAGGAGGCCGCTGGATTGCTGGAGGGAGGTTGAGGCGTTCAAGAAGGAGGTTGGGAGGCTGGAGAAGGAGTTCGTGGAGCGGACTGTGCGGTAGTGGGATGGGTGGGACGATCGGCTTCCTACAGAACGCGCCGCTCTGGACTGGAGGTTTTAGAGAGAAGAGTGGCAGGGTCGACGTGTGTGTATTGGCGGGGTGACGTGAGGCTGCCGCATCCCTAGGCTCGCCTATCAAGAGGGAGAGCGGCGGAAGTGTATCCATATCTTGAGCGCGATCAAGCGCTTTAAGCTGCGAATAGAGTTTCCTACGGCATATTGCGGAGGTGACATTACAGTGACGATGTGCAGAAGAACCAAATCTAGGTGATTTGCGGCGGTTTTTTCATCTTCACAAGCTTGCTATTGAAACACTGTGGATGAATGAGGCAGATGGAGCCTATTATAATGTCCAGATGAATGGTTTGATTTGCGATATCTTGGGATGCCCGGGTTGAAATCAGCCCTCGCTAGAAAGATACTAAACTATAGACTTGGCTAATTTATCTATACCTCCCCAACTAACTCGCGTCATGACGGTCTTCAGGCTTTAGATGTCCAAAGTTCAGTAAACTCAATTAAGATTAGACCAAAAATGGAAAGGCCAATGGCATCAATCTATTCATTCATTCAAAGGGAAATTTTGACTTCGGCGTGGATGGGGCTGACTTTGTTCAAAGTACTATTGTCGGTGAATTGTAGCATTTGGCATGAACGTAGGCATAGAACGATAGCTGCACACCCAGGTCCACGGTCCCTCTAAGTGTTGGAATCTCCTGCCGTGGAATAGTGGAAGCGAAGTTCCTATCAACTACTGACTATCAACAGACTTGCACTAAAGCCCGTTGGTCAAGATCCAGTCGTCTATCTACTCTTCGTCCAATTTTCCGCCTGTTTACAGTGATCCTTGCATACACGTAGTTAGAATCATAAGCGTATCGTGCTTTACAAGTCATTTTACCTGCTAAGCTTTTAGATCTACAGATGCTCCAGAAACACCCGCTACCATCCGAGCCTTGCCGTTGTGCCATTCACTTCAGCCTCCGGATCGACGTGATATAGTGAAGCCCAGTTCTTACTCCTTCTACATTAGTTGAGACACTATACACATGAAATGTACGGGAAAAACGACGAGGATTCCGCCCCATCCCACTCTTTTCAGTCCTCGGCCGGTCACAACCCGCCAAAAAAAAAAAAAAACACATCCAACCACACCATCCTCCCTTCACGCCGTCCCTTCAACCACACTCCCCTGCCTCCTCACCACCTCCTCCACCTGCTCATGCCTCGTGCTCTGGCCCCTATACTCCCTCCTCCCCCTGCACACCCAATCGACGCCCATAATCGCGCACACGACGCCATACACGGCACTCACATAATTCATATTGCTCGCCTCGACGGGCTTCGAATACGGAAAGCTGTACATGACGACGGTAAACGCCGTCCAGGCCAACAAGACGACATTCGCAGCGGCGCCTATGGGCCCCAGCCAAAACGGGCCGTGCTCGATGGAGTCGCGGCCGCGCAGCAGCAGGCAGGCGACGGGGATGCTGTACGAGACGTAGAGCAGGACGATGCAGGCGGTGACCATGCTGTTGAAGGCGGTGTAGGAGCCGAGGTAGAGGCAGCCGACGGCGGCGACGAGCGCGCAGCTGGCGGCGTGGGCCGCGAGCGGCACGTCGAGGCGGAGGTGGACGCGGGCGAGCCACCCGTGGAAGGGCAGCCCGCGGTCGCGCGCGAAGGACCAGCAGAGCCGCGACTGCCAGGTGTGCGAGGCGACGAGGCAGCCGAGGCCGGTGGCGATGATGAGGGCCTCGAGGGCGATGGCGCCGGCGGTGTTGGAGGTCGCGCGCGCGAAGAGCTCGAGGATGGGGACGAGTGTCGGGGTCGCGACGAGCTCTTGGAAGTCGCCGACGATGCTGAAGAACATGGCGACGGAGTAGGTCCAGGAGGTGGCGAAGCCGATGCCGACGGTGCCCATGATGGCGATGGGGATCATGCGCTCGGGCGCGTGGACTTCTTCGGCGAGGTGCGTGGCGCAGTCGAGGCAGGCGAAGGCCCAGTTGGTGTTGACGAGGCCGACGATGAAGGCGATGCCGTTGGAGTTCCAGCCCGTGTTGTTGATGAAGGTGGCGAAGACGAACTTGGCGTGTTGGTGTGTGGGCGCCGCGGCGGGGATGGCGATGAGGATGACGGCGAAGGAGATGAGGGAGATGTAGAGCGTTGTGGACGAGATTGCGGGGAGCACTTTGCCCCAGCAGTTGAAGACGAAGCAGAAGACGTTGACGACCTGATAGGCGACGAAGACATGCCAGGTCTCGATCACGCTGAAGGTAGTTGTGTTAGCCTCGGTGGAGTGGCAAGGTGAGGGACTGGATGCGGGCTTACAAGTCAGGATGTGACAGCTGCCAGCAGCCGCATAGTGCGCTGCCCATGGCCAAGGCGACGCTGGCGGACGTGAATATAGAGCCGGCCCACGCAAACCATCCGGTCAGGTAGGATGCGAAGTTGGCGTACCGCTTCGGCGCCAGTTCGTTGGCCCAGAAGTACTGGCCTCCGGCGTTGGGGAGTGCGCTGGCCAGTTCTGAAAGGGAGATGCCGACGCAGACAGATACGCAGACGATGATCATGATGCCGTAGACGATGAGCAGCGGGCCGCCCGAGTTGATTCCAGTGACCAGTGCTGCCGAAATGCCAAACCATGAGTTGGTCAGCGAGAAGCCCACGCCCAACACAGACCAGACGCTGAAGTTGCGCTGCATGTCCTGCGTGTAACCCATCTCTGCCAGCTTTGCGGCATCGGCATCAATCGCCTTCACCTCCCCCGCCATGAAGGATGGCCTGCTGTCCGACCTGGCGATTTCTTTTGACGATCCCCCCATGGTTGCTGCTTGACTGAAAAGTGAATGGGAGGGTGGCGCTGGTCCCCGAGGTGGCTATGTCGCGGACCTCAACAAGTACTCGGAGCTAGTTGTTTGATACTGCTGGACTGTGTGGGTGCCGGTTGGGGTGTGGTGCTCTTCATAGGCACGCCTTGAATGTTCTCCCCGAGCAAGGGCGCGCAATTGCCTGGCGAGTGGGATTCTTCGCAGGAGGACTGGCCGAGACGTAGGCAAGACGCAGCGGCGCTTGGATTTTGGACGGCGAGAGAGAGTATAAATAATCAGATAAGCACAGAAAAGACGTAGGTTGAGCGAGTAAGCACACGGCGATAAGGGAGCAATCAAGATAGACAGGGGAGGCTGGTTGTTCCACACAAGCCAGTAAGGTGGGTGAAGAAAGGCTACCGGGGGCGAGGGAAGAGCGCCTTGAGCATGTGATTTGCTCGTGGGAGCAGCAGTTATATATATTTGAGCATAGAGTTGCAGCCAACATGCGGCAGGAATCCTTGGTCCTGGCAAGCTTTCGGACGGCTACGCGTGGGTGCAGGGCTTCGGTGCGACCATCGTCCATGTAGCCCTACGACGGGACCCGATTGCCTCGCGGGTAGGGTAACCATGACGGATGATAGGCATGGATGACGGGGTGCGGCGAGCACAGATATTAGGCTGGAATCTGATAGGAGGTATGACTCTGCCACCAACGCCAGCTGCAACGCTACGCTACGCCGTACTGCGCCGCCATGCTTCTCCGTCGCGTGCTTTTCTGTTTCCGCTGTGCTTGGCGACTCAGATGTGTAAGAAGCACCTGGGTTTCGATTGCGATGCAGCGCGATGCAGGGCGCCAAGTGGGACAAAAAGGAAAAAAGGCTGGCTGACATTGCTACGGCGGCCTCGATGGCGGTGGTCTGGGTGAATGTTCCAGACGGGCGCCTATCAAGGGCGGGGGGAGGATTGATAGATTGGCGATTGGCCTTACTGTTGAGGTTGCGCAACGAGCTGATAACATCATGGCCGAAGCAACCACCGCTGCACCACGCCGACGAGGCACTGCCGGGTTGTCGTCAGCAATGCTCGCACGTCTCAGACGCCGCGTTCGCCGCAGAGTCCGTCTCTTCCCCAGCTCGAGGCCGTGTGGAACGCAGCCAACCAGACCTTGGCAAGAAATACCCGCGCTCGCAGGAGGGAGCCAAGCTCCAAGGGCACACTCCTGCAGGCTTCCCGCCCGCTGTCCGCCGATAGGCGATCATGCCTGTTGCAGTAAAACTTCCCCCTTCAGTCGCTTTCCCGCAAACAGGCAAATGAAGTCTTCCATTCCGGCCACGAGACAGCCAGCCATGCGCAGCCGCAAGCAGAGACAGCAGAGTCCCAAGATCCAGCGGCCCGGTTCAGGAACAGGCGGCGCCCACGTTCCGGCACGTCGCAGTCACCCGCTTTGCTGATTCGCCGGGATTCAATGCGGTTCGACGTGGCGCAGAGCGTGTCTACTGTGTACTGTGAGGAGGCGTGGGGTGATGGAGACGGCGATGGATGCGGTCGAGGGACAAGCAGAAGAGGGCGTCTCGGGAGCCAGCGAAGGCGACTGCTCTACTACTGCCCCGCCGGCGTCACGCGTCGTGCGCGCTCGTGCCTCGCGTCGGACATGCAGCGCGTCGCTTACTACGCACACGTGCATGGCGGTGTGCGGTGTGCCTAGCTCAAGACAGACGCGCAGGCCGGCAGGAGGGACGAAAGGCAGCGGGGTGAAGAAATTGGTTGAGAGTCTCTTATGATTTCGGTGCGGCGAGTCAGCGGCGGCTGGCCCATCTGCATGGCACCATTTGGGGCACGCGCACGCGCAGCTGTCGGCAAAACCTGTCGGCTGGCGCACTCCACATCCGACCCGCCCCTTTCGTAAATGCGCAATAAATGCGTTTGGGGAGACGAGAGAGCTGGCGCGGGCCGTGGGCGGGCTGATGGGTGACGATGATACGGCAGGCAGCAGGAGCAGCAGGAGCAGCAGGAGCAGCCGCCCCCCGCCCCCCGCCCCGCCCCAGGCGCCCCGGCCGATGCGGCGGCGATGCAGCAGCGAAGCCCCGAGCCCCGAGCCCCCAGCCCAACCGCGCCAGGGCCACCCGGACAGACAAGGCAGCGGCCGCCGCTGCTCGTCCTGCCCGTAGAGGAGAAACGCCACGAGCCGCGAATCCCAATACACAGCGTGTTAGCGAGCCTGGCGCCCTGTGCCACAGCAGCAGCAGCAGAAGCGAAGACTGCCAGCCTCGCCTCGCCGTTCCCCGCCAAAGGCCAAGCCAACCCCGGCCTGCCTGCGCCATCGCCCCCCTGCTCCCCTGCTCCCCCGCCCGACAAACCACACAGCTGGCCGATGATGGCCGATGGACCATGGGAATGCCCGGGCCAGCCGCTGCCAATCCCCCGTTCCTGACGCCACCGCCCGCCCAACATGGCCAGCTCGTCACACGCATCTTGCCCTCACACTGCCGATCCTTACTTCCCGCTCTGCACCACGGCCCTCCGCCCTTGGGGCCACTATTGACACCATCCACACTAGTGGCATCGTGCAGCGCCGCTCGCTGCAGCTCAGCGAACAGCCAGTCATGCACACGCCCTGTGTCCATTTCACCAGCTCTCATACGATTTCGACGTCGCTTTTGCCAGCCCCCGTCCCCCGGAAAAGCAATGCACGAAAGAGAGCGTGAAGATATGCGGGGAGCGGCATCGACACCCGACACATCACAATTTTCTTTTTTCCCACGCCCTCGCTCTAGCCCACGACCGCTGGAGCATGCATTGCCTGATGCCTGCCATGCCGCGGCCCTCACTACTCTTTCGTGCATGTCCCCGGACGAGGACAGCCCTACCGAGTGGTTGACGTGTCTGCCTACCGGTCGTATGCTTAAGCTTTTACCTCCCATGTATAAGCCCCATTGCTGTGTAAGACACGGGTGCATGTCAGATAACGCACACCCATGCTGCCTCCCTGGAAACTACCGCTCATGCGCCCAAGCCCCAACGCGCGTACCTGCAACTCGTGTTCGTCTCATGCCGTCTCTTTTCTTATCTCTCTACGGATTACGGATTACTCGCTTGAACCGGAGCAAAGCCACAATGCTGGGTGGCCAGGTTTGATCGTGTAGCAAGCAAGCAAGCATGCACCGCAGCCCAAGCACACGGCACATCATAACGAACGATTGACGACAGACACACCCACTGAAGGATGATTCCCATCGGCACGCGGCCCGGCTGGGGCTGGGGAAAGAAAAGCCACGTGCTGGTTCCTGCATCAACCACCTTGCTTGTTCCGCTTTGCTCTCTCATCAGCGCCGGAGAGCCGGGTCATCGCAATGCCACACACTACACAGCAGTTTCTCCGGCGCGGCGGGAGTCGGGCGATTGGGACTGACTCCACCAGCCTCTCTGGTCTGCCGGCCCCGTCTCCGGGCATACAACCAGTTGTCCAATCAAGACATCAACATCTGCCACTCTGCCCATCTCCATTCCCGTGGTCGATGCTTCTCAATGTCCATCATTAATATCGCACCGCCTCTCCCGCTTACCAGCGCCTCCTCTCGCCCAGTCCCGCTGCCGTCTCCGCTCCTTTGATTGTGTCTCAGGTCATGCCGGCAAAAGGGCGCGCGCACCATGCACAAGGAAAGAAGCTCGAGCCAGGCCGCGCTCTTTGGAGCCCCGTCCCTTGTCAGTCGGTTCGTCTAGCCCTTTCGCTTGCTTCCTCCGACCGTTTGGCCGTGCTGAGCTGTGTGGAAGGATGGCTACCCCGTGCGGGTCTAGCCTTTTGCTCTCGTCACGAGGGAGAGCAGGACTTGCCGATGGCTAACGGGCGTTCGACGGCCCTTCACGAGAACTCAAACGTGACGGCAAGTGTGGCTTTTCACAACGCTCGAAGGAGCTGGGGTTTCGTAACGTGTCACCAGCCTTTTGGTCTCCTTCGTATTGATTTTTCCCCTCCCCCATGGTGATGGAGTGGAAACGGGGAGATGGTTGCTGCCGCATTTTAGTTACCCGCCTTCCTGCGTCGTGCCCTTGATGCTCGCTGAAAGAACGAATGCCCTGCTTCTAACGCACTTTTGGACAAAAACCAACCCGCCACCGTCGACGTTTTGCGTTCACTTGGTGAGAAACTACGACAGGCTTCCGTATAGAAACTGCGCCAAGTCGAACCCTCCAACCTTCGACATCAAACACCCAAACCCAGTTTCCACCCTGACCTACTCAAGGCGTGTCCTCCAGTGCTATTACACTGCATCTCCCTCTCTTCTCTGAGAGAAAACCCGCATCTCATTACCTCACCACCATAGCTACTACACGGGTCCCGGCCCCTCAAGCAATATTAGAAGAAGAACAGGGTCCAGCACTCGCGTGGTGGTGGTGCAGTCAACGTTTGACGAACATAACCCAACCGACACCACAACCCCCCGAACGATCTCCGACAACAGCAGTCACGTCCCAAAAGAGCAAGGAAAGGAATCCAGAGCCCTCCAATCACATTGGCTCTGGCTGGAAAAGCTCGTCAGCAAGCAGCATGCCAGTTGGGGTAATAAGAGG